>NW_015175414.1:6012-9330 GCF_001447785.1 Gekko japonicus
TGTGGGCGGGACCCGGGCTTTGCCTTCTGATTGGTGGCGATATATGCTGAGGAGCAGTGCATTTTAGAATTAGAACTTTGGCACCCACTATTCAATTATATATAAGGAGAGATTAGTGGGTATGCCACTCTTTTTGGAATGTACTTTAGATTATGATTATCCATGCATCTTCAACTGTCGTGAAAAATTAGATCTCATCTGATATATTCCTTACCATTCTTATTAAAACATTAAACAAAAAACATTAAAACGTTATTAAAACATTAAAACAGTCAGATACCAAATGGAAGGATAACGAAGGACAGCAAGTCTCTGGCAAGTAAAAATTCTAATTTGCAAAATGACCTCTAAATTGCCCCATCAGTTCCAATTTGTTTAAATCGTGTTCCACTTGTAGCAGGAGTTGTGACCCTCTACATGCAGGAGTGTTCCTGTTTGGGGCCTCTGGTGCTAATGATGTGGAAACTTAAATGCTGGCAGTAGGAATACATGGCTAGTGTCCAAAGCAGCAAACAGGAAATCAGCACATACTGCAATTCACTGACATTATGCGCAGCACAATTGGCAAAGTTATTGAATACAGTGAGCAGCTCCATCAACAGTGCTTACACTTTTATATTCTCATTTTACAATGTTTCAGTTGGTAAAAGAATGTGTTAATTTGCAGTGTCTGAACTGCAAGGATGTTATTTATTACAGTTTGTAGAATATAGTTTTTACAGCTCACCATGTATTTAGAGAATGCCTCAGACTAGGTCTGGAATCACCATTAGCATAATCAGAGGCCATCAATAAATAATTCCTCCTCAGATTCTCAGCCAACAGCCAGTCTTATGTCCAAAGACCACAAAAAGTCCATCTTACACTTATACTCATAATCATTTGCTGGGGAGGAAAATATGTAGAACAGGAGTGTGATTTCAGAGCATCTGCAACAGGTGCCATCTTCCCTCCTTGCCTGAGTCTGATGTTGAAGAAGGGGGAGATAGAGCAGTAAGAGAAGAATTGGTGGGGGCGTGGCGCCGCGGCGATCTATGGTGGACGTGTGATTCTGCCACTCCCGTCCTTCCCTGTCCCATCGTGACCCCGAACACCTTTAAAACGCACCCCAAAACATTGGAGAATGGAGGAAAACGAGCAGCTAAAACCCAAGCTTACCCCAACAGCCGTGAAGTCGATTAAAGAGCACTTAGAAGGCTTCTCTCTCCGTCCCGGGGGCCCAGCAAGCAGAATTCAAGATGGCGGCCGTGAGCGAAAACATGGGGAAAACAGTAAGCATCCCAGCAGCAGAGGAAATCATGATGTGCCTCAAGGCTATGGAGGTAAGCCTGTCCTCCAAAACGACTAAGGATGGGGGGGGGGAGGGACAGAGTCAGGTTTCCTTGTTTGTTTCCTTCCCAAGAGGCAGATCTTTGCTCTGACCTGCCAGTGCAGTAACTGGTGGTCTGGGAGTACTGTAGTCTGGGAACACTGTAGAACCCAGCTACATAAGACAACTATTAAGCTTTATGAACTTTGGGGAGAGATTTCAGACAGCAATAACATCTCTGTATGCGAACCCAGCTGCCAAGGTCCTCACCAATACTGTCCTGAGTAGATCCACTCCTTTGTCCAGGGGAACCAGACAGGGATATCCCCTGTCCCTGCTTATCTTTGCCTTGGTGATCAAACCTCTGGCGTCAGCTGTAAGAAACAATGAGATTCAAAGCATAACTATCGGCAGAGATACTCACAAAATCAGCTTGTATGTGGATGATTGTACGATCTTCCTTTCATCACCAGATACATCCCTCTCAAAACTCCATCAAATCCTTAAAGATATTCAAGCCATATCAGGATTGAAGGTAAACATGGAAAAATCTCAAATTATTCCGCTACAAATTGCTCAGTCAGCGGAAGAGAGACTTAAAGCTAAGTTCCCCTACAAGTGGATTCACAAACCATGGAGGTGCTTGGGCATCTGGGTACCGCCTGACCTGAAAGATTTGATCAAATGTAACTTTGACAAGACATTTGAGGAAACTAAAAATAAATTGCAGCATTGGAGCCACTTGAACCCGAACTGGGCAGACAAGATCTGCATGATAAAGAGCTTTATCTTGCCAAAATTCTTGTTCTTATTCAGCGCTCTACCAATATTGATCCCAAGGAAGCTTTTAAACAAATGGCAAGTGGAAATCAACAAATTCTTCTGGAACTACAAGATGCCGAGGATAAAGTTCTCCATTTTAAAATGCCATCACTCGGACGGAGGCTTGGGCATACCTGATCTGTCAGCATATCAGGAAGCTGCTAACCTGGCCACAACCATGAGAATTCTGAACCATAAGACCCTGCCTAACTGGTAACAAAAAGAGGAGTGGATGGCCGGCTCAGTCCCATTGCAAGACATCTTTTGGAACTCTCCTAAAGACAGGCCTAAACCAGTTCTCGCCAATCAGTTCCTTGCTGCTTCTCTAACCATATGGGCCAAGTCCCGGAAGAGGTTCTTGCCAGACAGATCTCGATTTTCAACTTTTCTGAATCAGCAATGGTTTTCGCTGGGGAGAGAATGGAAGGCATTCGAATCCTAGAGAAGTGCTGGCATCACAAGACTTGAGGACTTGACATACAAGGGGAAACCTTACACAAAAGTGGAATTGGAAGGCATGTTATCTGAAAAGATACCATGGTTCCAATGTTTACAAGTCTCACGCATGCTACAAAAATTCTCCACTAATACGGAACAGACTGAGACCACGTCACTGTTTGAGGAACTTGTAGGTCGCAGGTCTGGTGAGGCCAAAGGACTGATTTCTAAGATATACAGACTTTTAATCATGCCCTCTCCAAAACAATGTCAGAGATCTCACACATTCTGACAGTCGGACTGCAAAGGTCAACTAACCGAAAAAGGCTGGGAGCTTGACTGGAAATCCTTCAACGTGTCTTCAAAGATCTTCAACATTAGATTCAACTCCTTTAAAGTTCTGAATCGTTGGTACCTTCATCCTGCCTGGTTGCATAGAATTAGCCCGAGTATACAGAAATTCTGCTGGAAAGACTGTGGGTTAGTAGCTGACTCAGAGGTCGATTCGGGGAGGATCGTGGGGGATCGCCGTTCCCCCGGGTGAGGTGCAGGGGGCACACGATGAAGCCCCGCCCCCTGCTTCCGGCCGCCGTGCTTCCGGCCCTCATTCAGCAAGGAGGAGGCAGGAGAAGAGGGAGGGTAAGTTGATTCCTCCCCGCCTCTCCCCACCGCTGCCTGCCTGGGGCCAGGGAGGGCCTTGGTGGGGCTTCCTCACACTCCCGCCGGCCTTGCAGGTCCACCGCCGGGCC
>NW_015175414.1:9457-17432 GCF_001447785.1 Gekko japonicus
CGCCGAGCTCGACGGGGGCTCGGCGAGAGCTGAAACCAGGGCGGCCGCCAGAATTGTTGGGGGGAGGGAGTGAAAACAAAGTATAAATGCCTGGATTTTCTGTGTATTTTCTGTAGCAATGTGGTCATCTGCCCCCATGCTTGGTTTATAGCTGTTTTGGTTTATAGTTGGTCTTGGTTTATAGCTGTTTTTTCTCCCTGGAATTGCCTACCAATGTTCCCTCTAAGCTGTGGATTTTGCTACTGCGTCAGTTAGTTTGCCTCTGGAGCCCTCCTTCCTGAGTGAAGAGAAAAATATGTGAGCCAGAGGCTTAAAAGCTGTGAGCTAGCTCACACTAACTCAGCTTAGAGGGAACACTCCTGGTAACTGGAATGTGAATAGCTACATATTTTGTACTTCATCTATTATCAAACAGCTTTCCTTTTTGGCACTCTGGTACTAAGTCTTCACTGATGTGCTTGTTGTTGCTTTTCTCTCAACAAACCAGTTACTGAAAATAGATAAAATTGTGTTGAACTTCTATCCTTTTTACCTGAAATGGGTGGTTTGCTTGTTTCCCCCCACATGTGCCATCAGATAGGCTCGCCAGCTCTGAGTTGGCAATACCTTGGAGATTTTGGGGGTGGCGCCTGAGTGGTGGGTTTAGATTCAGAGGAATTAGCTGTATTAGTCTGTTGCTGCAAAATAGTCCAAGAGTTCAAATAGCACCTTTAAGACTAACAAATAGCACCTTTAAGACTAACCTTTAAGACTAAGACTGAGTGGTGGGTGTGGCCTTATGACACAGTTCTGGTGATGTCAGGGGGTGTGGCATATGCTAATGAGTTATGCTAATGAGTTCCCCTAGCTCTGTTTCTATGAAACGACCCCTGAAGCTGCTGACTATATCCACTGTTGAAGGCTCTGCTTTGTAATTAATCAGTTTTGGCAAAGGATTTACACGCAGATAGCAATCATCACTGAAATTGACTTACCGTTCAAACCTGAAGTAGCCTTGTTGAATGCCTGGACAGACGCTCCTGAAGGCAAAACTAAACACTCGTTAGTACTGACTTTGTTCGTGACAGCCAGAATTTGCATAGCCCAACAATGGAGGGACACGCTAGGTCCCACTATTTAACAATGGCAGAGTAAACTGTGGGAACACTTTGTTTGTGGGAAACCTTCCACACATGGGGATAGATATGGGGGAAGGTCGCAAAAAACCTTCCAGGCAATATGGTTCCCAGTAGTGGAGTACCTGATAGAAGGGGATGTTATTCCGAATAATAAGCATTATTTAAGTTTACTGCATTTCTAACTCACAGTTTTACAAAACCACTGTAATACTACTATTGAAGGCCTTATAATTCTTCATGTAACGAGAAAGTTGTTGAACTCTTGCCTATTCCTAGAGAGCTTCGGTGTATACCTTGTATACTGTTACCTTTTACTTTTGAAAAATAAAAAATTATAAATTAAAAAAAGAGAGAAGAATTGGTGTTGGGAGACAAGGGAGATGTGAGTGGGCTCCTCCCTTGCACAGTCTCCATCTCATTCGACAGGTATCTCAGTAACCCCACATTGACATTCAGGATTAATGCCAGGTCTGTAAATAATAACTCACAGTATTTGATATGAGATGAAGGTGCTCACTTGGCAGGTGTGAATAAAACCTGGCTGGAAGATACAGGTGCCTCTAGTAACATTTTATCTCAATTAGCCCAATGCTCTGTATTTGCCCTTTCACCAACTCCAAACTGCGGTTTGGGGAAGTGGGGGAGTTGGCTACCTACCTTTGTGTTCCTGGTACAGAGAATGGCCAAATTTGACTGCATGTATCTTCTGCTGGGCTCCAGAGACAGAGCTACTGCTGGTGTACAGTCCACCTCGGTTTCCAGTTATAGCTATGACTGGGTTGGCAGAGTTGGTGTTGCATAGCCCAGATCTTAAAATGCTTGAGGACTTCTACATGCAAACTGAGGACTCCACTGCAACCCTGAGACTGTCTAGGATTGTGTTGAGTTCTGGCACACAAGGGTCAAAGTTGGGATCTCCTTTTATGCACTGGGTGTAATCTATTTGAGGGGCTGATATTACAGCCTGTGCAGCTGCAAGTTCATTACCTGCTGTAGCCAAAGGTTAAGAGACTTCCACCCTTCCCCTCCACAAATGTGGGGTAGGATGGTCCAACCATAGTTTGGCTTCCAGTCAGCCCTGACAAATGTTGAAAGCCTGCGTAATGACTCTGTAGAGGCCCCATTATCACCACTGAATGCTGGCTTGTAGGGTGCTGTCAAGAGGGCTGCCACTTAGTGCCTTCTCTCCCCCTCAAGAAGAGTTCCGGCCCACTGGTGTATGAAGAGCACTGCTGGTGAAAAACTCATGCTCATTTCAAAGGCCCAAAGGGTGGAAGTGATGGCAGCAAAGGTGGCTGAATGTGTACCCAGCACCTCCAGTTAAAAGGTTCACAGGCTGATTCACAACCTAGAGACTCACTGGCAATCAGAACAGACAACACTGGCCAGGACAAGCCAGTGATCTGACTCAGTATAATACAGCTTGAATACTTTAAACCAAGTACTGTTAAGTTTTATTACACTACTGAACTATCAGTGTTCTCCTCCAACCAGAGGAATACTCTGTGAACACTTATCATAGATCCAATTCATATAGAGCACAGAGTGTGTGTACACACACATGCACACAAATACATATTACCAGGGGTCATTTCCTGCAGGAGCACAGCTCCGGCAGTAAAGAGCCCAGGGGGTGGGCACATGCAACAAGCCCCACCCCCTGCTCCCAGCAGCCCTCAGTCAGAGCAAGAAGCTGCCAGGTAAGCTGCAGAGCCCCCCCCCACACCCCCGGCCCAAATCAGTCCAGTGGCACCATTAAGACCAAGTTTTATTCAGGTACAAGCTCTCCCTCCTCTGTGAGGACGGATCTGCACATTCTCTCCCCCCCCCCAATAGCTAGCAATCCAAAACAGTCCAGTGGAGCCTGAGCGGTGGGTGTTGCCTTCTGACACACTTCCGGTGATGTCAGGGGGTGTGGCACATGCAAATAAGTTATGCTAATGCGTTATGCTACTGAGCTCCTGCACCTCTTTTTCTACAAAATGACCCCTGCATATTACAGAAAACATAACAGCTATAACATAGCAGACAACATGAAAATTTGGTGGTAATCGTATCTATACATTGAGAATAGATTTTCTTTCAAGGATCAAGAATGTAGAAGCTGTATAACTGAGGGTCATTTTAGACAATTCTTCTTAGATGAAAAGCTTTAGGAGATGTTCAGTGTTTGTGTATGTTTATTTGCTAAAAAAGGCCTTGGATTTGAAAAAGTATGGTGAGAATAAAGTAAAGGACAACAGGAGGAAAAAGATTCATTTTATTTTTCAGTGTTTCTCCACTGTCAATACTGTCCTTTTCAATATAGTATGTTGCAAACAAACTCCCTCCATTTTCCAAATTTTAAACAGATACAATATTTACAAGGCAGTTTCCAAACAACACACACGCAGACACATACACACTCACTGACACACGCCAAGTATACATACCCCTGTCCCTGGCAAGATCTTCATATGCTGGTAGATGCAAAGTATATTTCCCATGTCCCATTTCAAACTCAATTCACACTTCCCTACTTGCTATAATAATTTCCCTCTTCCCCTCTTAATTATCAGCAGTTAATCATCAGCCTTTGTTTTATAAGGACGCTAAGAGGTTTAACTTTCCAGTTTGTGTGATTTTCATCTGTTGGTGTCATAAGCTGAGTGATTTTACTGGGTTGCGTGTTTATACATTTGAAACATCTAAATGGCGTATGTTCATAAATGTTGCCTGTGAATGATACAATACACCTCTGAAGTCTTTTGGAGCAGCCATCTTAAAAACAGCCTTTTCAAAATCTGGTGGGGAAAAAATTAGTCAAGGGTGGCAGAACCCACCAAGGTGTTATGTACCCACCATTTTAGTAAGGCACATATTAAATACTGCTATAATTTCTTACACTGTCTAGCATTACAGAGCAAAAAGGGCACCAGATTATCAAACCTGAAGTAAGGCCAGACAAGTAGAAACCTATATAATAGGTAAAAAAAAAACCTTAGTAAAATTAGGCATATAATACCATGGTGGTTAAACCCTAAGACTCAATACAAAGTATTTCTACACAGGCTTTTTCATGTATTTGATTCCATATGACAGATGTAGTATCAATCTATTTTTTAAAGAAAGGCTTTGAATGAGAGGCATGCATGACTGGGCTGTCAAATCTCTAAACAAAGTATGCCACAGCTGGCTTTGTAACATTTTCTCATCAAGGGCCTTCGCCATACCATTCCTGTGGCACAGCAATTCAACTAATGCAGTCTCCTAAATACCAAGATGAGAATTTGAGGTAAAGCCGTGATAGAGTTTAGCTAAGAAACTTGTAAGGAACACCATTTAAAAAAAACAACCCTCTTCTCTTGTATCAAAGGCTCTTCTGCATTGCATGGTTTAGTGTAGAATTCACTACTCCAGTATCTGGTTTGAAGAGGGTTGTGTGGCATTAAAGAAAATCAAAACATTCAAAATGAGGTAAGGAAAGTGCCTGCATTAGTTTCCCAGGACATTATTAACTAATACGATAAACAGGCTTCCATGTCATCCTTAGGTAGACAGCTTATTAAGTGTAGCTCCATCAATGCCAACTTTCACAAAGTGTTATTTGATACATATTTCCAGAACAGAAATAAATTAATCTTCTACAGTACCAGCCACATACAAGATTGCCAATGTCCATATAAAGAAATGTTTGAAAGCGGTGCCTAAATATCTTACTGGAGATGTTCATAATAAACCTGCCCAATAAAGTCATGGATTCTAACCTCAACAGAATAAGCATTTTGATCTTTTGGGTTTACAAGCACCACTAAAAGAAACATACATAGGTTTTGAATAGAAATTCTGCATGTAGTAATTTGACGTTCATGTACTAAGAAACAATAATCACAGAGATCTGTTCCCAAATTAATAGGATATAGGCAGAAGAAACCTGGGGGTAAAAGTAGAGTTGTGTATCTTCTTGTGCTGCTCAACTAGATATTTAAACATAATATTAGAATTAACTGAAAATCAAGCTTATGTAATAATGTGTTCAAGAAAACTGAACCTAGCAAATTATAAACTGATTCATTATGAATACACCAGAAGGTTTATCATCTCTCTCTAAAAATTCTACCTTCGATCAATTGTAAGTAGAGTTTGTGGGGGTGTTCATTTCCAATTAGATGTTAAAGATGGGAAGTACAGAAAGCTCCTTAGGATGGGGGCAATAAACAAATAAATAAATATACAATTCTGATTTGAAAAGGGAGCCAAGAATTACTTGTCATAATGCAGAAGCTAACTACATTCATGCCTGTAATTTGGTAGAGATGCCAATATCATAAGGTGCTGAACTGCAGACCGTTCAGGTCAATATTGTAGGTCCTCAGGTGGCAGCCTGGCCCAAAACTGTAAAAACACATCTTGGAAAAATCATAAATATAGAAAATTAAATATGTGATTGCATGTGCGTAAGAATGACAGTATATGCAGCAGTGAAACCCAAAATGCCAGGAAGTGTAAAAAAATTTGCATAGTGAGTTACTTTACCAAGACTATAGATTCAACATGTTCAGCACTGATCCTTGGCATGAGATGATTTGTGTTAGGACATTACATCTCAGATCATGAGAGCTTCAACTGTTTAATTAGGTACACAATGATTTGGTTTCAGTGCTGAACTGACTGAAACGCCTTCCTTGCAAAAACCCATCAATTGCTTTAACAAGAGAAGATGGCTGCCTCCAAAAGTTACACTTGTGGACTGTGCACAATTTCCTACTAGGCCCACAGAGTTCCAGATCATACACAGGAAACAATCGCTACATGTACAATTTTCATGAATGCTAATGATTGAATCACAGAAGCAGCAAGTTAAGACACTGCAACTTCCTCTCCTTGCTCCAATGAAGTTTGAGTAACTTGTTTCCCTGAAAATGCACACTAAAAAATCCAACAACCAACACAGTAAAACCTAAGATATGTAACATAATTTGATTTCACAGTTAAAAATACAGTTATTATAGTGTATCATTGAAAATAAAATTCAAGTCACAGAAAAGAGTGAAGACTAAAGGGAGCTAAAAGGCGAAATGGTACAAACAATGAGATAGTCGGGCTGTGCCTCCCGCATCGTTCCTTTTTTTAAAAACAAAACAAAACAAAAAAGTCAAGTTATTTTACCTGATTGAAAATAGGAAGAAGTCCCACACCACATAGAATATCACTATCCCATTGCATACACTGGGCTTCATCCAACTTCCCTCAAATAAACCAGATTTCTTCCAAAGGACACAGAGAGTATATTTTAGCTGGTTCTAAGTAGGAAATCAGTCAACGCTATTTGGAGAAAGAAGATGCACATTTGCATGTTTGGGCCCACTGTTTTAAAAAGTGAAATTTCTGCACATTTGCACCACCAACTGATATCACTAAGAGAGGTGTTCTCTGTTGTTGTACTTTAGTAGTAACTGGTATTTTGAAAAGGACAATTTAAATGCACTGTTGTGCAATCCATTATATTATGCCAAAACAAGCCAATGACACAGTCTATATCATTACTAGAAATATCTAGTGGGAGGGCGTTAATCCCAAAGGCAATTTAAATAACGGTATTTTATTCTTTTTATATATTTATATATGTATATATAAATAAATGTTCTGAGCAAACTCAGATTTCATTTAGTGCATTGCCATAAAAAATAGTGCAGTTTTCTCATTGAAGATTTGACTCACAAGGAATCTTTAAATCTGATTGTTTCTGCCATGTATAATCCTTCGATTTTTTTTTTACATTAACTCAGTTTGTACACTATTCAGTTGTTTGAAAAACATGAATGGAATCCATATTTTTCTGATAAAACATGGCAGTTTTTGGCAAAACATTTAGAAAAATGAGATGTTCCCGTTTTAAAATGGGGAAATGTTGGGCTTTTTAAAGCATTGCAATGAATAAAATAAAGGATAAAACAAAAGGTATGTCATGTTTATCCTTCATGCAAAACGGTTTCCTCAGTAGCTAATTTGAAAAATACCAAAAAGAGACTCTCTTACTTATTCTGAGCCAGAGGCTGATACACATCCACTTGGTTTAAGTCCTCCTCTATTACTTGAACGAAGTTTAAAGTTTTAGTAGAGTCTTCATGAGAGCCCCTCCTTATTTCTAATTTTTTTTTTTAGAAATGGGTGATGAGAAGTTAACTGTTAAAGCAGTTCACACTTCAGCTCCAAGTTCTAGGACTCCAGTTTCAATCACAGCAACGTATTTGTCTTCAATTTGGACCAGCAGGATGGTTTTGTCTATGTGGGATCTACTCCCTGGATCTCTGCTGCAAGGCACCCAGCGGTGAATCACCTGAAGGCAGATCACAGAAAGAAGATTCCAGTTTCAGACAGGCAAGTGAAAACTTTCATCACTGTTCTACAATAAGACAATGGCCTGGATCTCTTCCGTGTGCATAGTGGGGGAGGAAGAACGTATTTTCTCACCTGCTCTTCAGGTATATCTTGGGACAACTGTCTGAATAGTGCATATTAAGATACCTTTCACTAGTTGTAGTAGTGGAACAAATATCTAGAAAAGCATTAAGACCTGATAATATTGACAAAGGAATAGAAGATATAAAGGAGCTGCTTTTGTGAATGGTGTAGTTTCAAATTTACACCACATGCATATGTCCAGTTTTTAATTTTACACTCACTGCAGAAATGTATTCTTCAAATTAAGTGTCCAAGTGAGCTTTGCAGTTAGCAATCTGACTCCATAAAGCACTAAAGCCAGGCCAAAGCATGTTCTGTGGTCTCACTTGCAAAATGTGAAACTTGGTATTGGGTGCGGAACTGGGTGCAGAATTGGGTGCACATCTGGTAAGTCTCAGGTTTCTTCTCCCCCC
>NW_015175414.1:18808-74797 GCF_001447785.1 Gekko japonicus
GCGTCGACAAGGCACAAAGCCAGTAGCAGATGTGCGGAGGGAGGAATGACGACTACTGTAGCAGTAAGAGGACTGGCTGGCAACTGAGGCACGCGCAGGGGAATGTCGGACAAGGCTGGACTGCACTGAATGAGCACTGTGGCTGGTACCTGAAAAGCAAGTAAATGAACACAAGAGCATTATGCTTGATTCAAGCTTCTGATATAGAATTGTTTCTTGATCTATCTTGACGGACAAATTGGAAAGAGCTACTGTTGCTTAGACATGTCTTTAAAAAAATCAAATTGGGAGTTCATTCTGTATTTTCAGGAAGTAGCAACAGCCGATACAACTTTCATTCAGACACTGGGATAAGACATCTGATCAAATTAGCGTACTTTCAACCTTGTGGTAAACGTCTCTTGGGGCTTGTGCATGTTATAGTCACCACATCAAGGTTTAAACTATGCTGTGTGTTATCATGTGGTAAATGAGGTTCAGTGTGAGTAAATGTAAAGTGATGTACGCTGAGGCAAGAAACAATCCAAACTTGATCGATAAATAAAGGGGTCAGAACTGCAGCGACTGGTCAGAAAATAAATCTTGGGATCATGGTGGATAACTCAATAAAAATGTGTCAGTGGCTAAAAAGGTAAATTTTATATTAGGGAGAGTATGAAAGAGACTGGAAAGAGACTTGTATATATCTATGGTGCTGTTGCATGATACAATGTACTATTTTGATTGCTGTATCTCAAAGACAATACTGTAGCACTGGAAAAGGTGCAGGAAAGGCCAAGCAAAATGATCAAGGAACTGGAGTATCATGCCTACAACAAAATGCTATGGAATTTTGGGGGATGGGGTGGTGGTTTAATTTAGAGGGAAAAATGACCAAGGGGGCATGATAGGTATTTATAAAATTATGCATAGGACAAAGAGAGTAGATAGTTTGCCTTTTGCTCCTTCTTCCACAATATTAGAGCTCAGGGGCACTCAAGCTGATAAGCTGTCAATTCAGGAGAGAAAAAAGGACATTGTTCTTTATTAATGTAATTAACTAATGAGATTCACTGCCACAGCATGTAGCTGCTAGTTTACTTGGTTTTAAAACAGGGATTAGGAAAAGGTCCAACAATGGCTTTAAGTCATGATGAGTAAATGGATCTTCCTTATTCAGAAGCAGAAACCTTCTGAATACTAGGTGCTGGGGGCAACCAAGGGGAGGCTTTTGCCTCCATGCCCTGGCTGGCTACTTCATGGAAAAGGATGCTGGACTAGATGGCCTACTGATCTGACGAGTATGGCTGCTCCAGCCATTTGCTTGCAGTGTTGGGCAACTTCTTTTCCATGCTACTATGGTTTTGGTTTGGGGACATGGAATAAACTGCCTAATCAGCACAGTGAGCTGCTGCATTCATAAACAAAGAGAGTGCTGAAAACAGTTACATAGATCATGTTAAAATTGCCTTGACATGGCAGCCATAATTTGTACAACAGCCCCAAGTCCTGCAGAGTCTGCAAAGAGACGACCAATTATTTCACATTCTGCCCCTCCGCAACTGCTGCAATTTATTTACAATGCCACATTCTGCTGCATGACATATCTCCCTTTACCTTTCCCACAGTGTAATATATTCAAAATGCACACTCCCTCAAACCCTAGTTTAGTCCTACCTAAAGTTGCAGGGTGAGACGTGATGGGAGGGTGCAGTCCTGCTCCAGATCCCTGCCCAGCAGTCACGTTGTTTCCTCCTCCTCCTCCTCCACCTTGAGAAACGCTGCTCTGAGAGTCATTAGCAGTTGCACTGTTACTTGTGCAGGAAGCTCCACCCACAGCATCTGAATCTTCAATGTTTCCCCCACTGTTGCAACCAGCACCACAGCCTTTTCTTAACCTGCAGAATACAGAAATGCAACAAAAACAGCCTCTGTAAATGATAGTAAAACTTCTCTGGTTTCTCCACGCTACCATGTTGCATATTTTCTTGCTCTTCCCATATTGGCTGCTGAAAATGCTGTGATACAAGATAATAGTTCTGGCAGAATCCCACCTTTATTTTACTTGAAATAACACAGAAAATATCATCATGGAATATTTCCTCAAACCCAGCACCCATGTAATATTTTATGTGTTCAAAAGCTATAAATAAGGTTGCCAGGTCCTCTTCGCTCGCCGGTGAGGGGTGCAGGGAGCAGGGCAACAGCAGGCAGCGACGCGCTGATATTTTGGGCAAAACTCTATGGTAAAGGAGAAGTGACATCATCATGCTGGGGACACTGCATGGCCACACTCTGGTATTTTGGGCAAAACTGTATGGTAACGTGGAAGTAACATCATCATGCCGGAGACATCGTACAACAACACTCTGGTATTTTGGGCAAAAACATAGAGTAACCATAGAGTTTTGCCCAAAATATCAGAGTGTCACCGTGCGGTGTCCCTGGCATGATGATGTCACTTCTGCATGATGTCATCACACCGGGGACATTGTGCTGGGTGGTGGCTGTTGGGGGCAGGGCTTTCCGCTGCTGACCAGCTGGCTAGCAGCGTGCAGGAGCCTGCCAAATTGGGGGATCCCCTGCTCTCACTTGGGGGCTGGCAACCCTCAGTATAAAAGCAGAACCTCACAGAACTGTGAAAACGTTTAGCTTTATCTGTGATGAAAAAATACTGAATTCCAGTTTTATGTAGGCACATTCCAGGGCCTCTACCTCTATCTTTCCTGACAAGCCGCTACCAGTCATAATAGACAACACAACCTTGACAGAATAAAGGTCTGAGCACTACCTATTCCTATACAGGATTTTAACATGAATCATTAGACTACAATGAAATTCAAATTGACAAGATGACTGGAATTGGATTTTCACATTTCTAAAGCAATGGCATTCCTTTGTTCCAGCAGCAACCATTTGCTACAGAAAGGAGAAAGGTCTAGCACAAAACTCTGTGCTAAGTTTTAAGACTGATGCAGCAGAACATACTGAATCTAGATGCTCTTTGGAGATTGCTTATACAACTCACCTGTGCCATGTTGATACTATAAAGTTCCTGATGTTTCCCAAACTGATGGCACCTCCAAGAATCTGTTTGAGCTGGTCATGGCTGTCCGAGTAAGAAGTAGTTAGAGGAGAGACATAAATTGGGTAGCCAATAGGCTGATCACAAGAAGAGTTTATCATGTTTCTCAAAGCTTGCTTTGCATTTTGGATGCTCCCTCTTTCTGGGTTCCGATTACGCAAGAAGACCAGCTCCTGTTGCTGCCCAGCCCAAAGACCACGTACACACTCTTTATTTACCTGCAAGAGTAAGAACAGGGGAAACTCAGAATAGAAAAACGGTGCCACTATATAGCAGGGATTCTCAAACTCTGTTATAAAGGCTCCAGCTAATAATGTTTTGAATTTTGTTTTCACTGGTAGTTTCACTAAAAAGTTCACATGAGATATTAAGTAACAACCAAATATTTAATACTTATTATTATTATTATCATTATTATTATTATTATTATTATTATTATTATACACACACATATGCAAGTTGGAACACAAAATATTAAAAATGATGCTACCCTTAACTTTACACTGCTTTGGGATTCTTAAGTGTTACCCTTTTTGAGAGTTTCCTTCTTTTAATTGTGAAATTTTAAACCACCCTCTTTTTTTTAGCTTGATAGAAACTAACGATTTCAAGTTATATGTGTGTGTTTCTTTAAATGGCTGGTAAGTGTCAGAAGAACAAGGGAGGTGAAAGAGGGAGATTTATTTATTTATATATTTATTCGATTTATACCCTGCCCTCCTTGTGTAGTAGGATCAATGAGTGAGGTGACCGTATGTGGGTGGAACTAGGAGGTGTGTGTGTGTGTGGAGATAGAGAAGGCAGAGTGTTCAGTCCGAGGTCAGAAGTCAGCAGCTGTCAGTTGTGGTCAATCTACACAAAGTCTCAGAAGCAGTCTTCTAATTAGAATCATATAGAGGTGCTGTGAAAGGCATTAAGATTCTAAAGGAGAAAGAAAAGTACTTCAGGGGGCAATTTAGGCAAAATCTAATATTGTCAGAGTATTATAAGAGTGTGAGGGGGGAAAGCTGACAGAGACCTGAGTAAAAAGATTTTACTGAGCAACTTAACAAAACATCTTGTAACCAATACACTTCTTTTACCAATAAAACGTTATCTTGTTTATTGTTAACCCAGAGTCTTAGAACCACATAGTCCAACGAAGGAGCCTTGGAGCTTGGGCACAATACTGTGGGAAAGGTTAATTAAAGACTGGAATTAAATTCCTGGTGGCAGCATTACATACACTGAGTGAGAGAAAGAAACAACAAGAAATTTTAAAACTACATCACACCTAACCACACAAAATAAGAGAGAGGTGCCATCACAGAAACACTTTAAGTATTACACACAGTAGCATTAAAAAACCTGTAAAAGGAATTATCTAACCTTTGCAACAAAGTTAGCTTTAAAAATGCTTCACCATCATTATCTGAGAAAACCCACACATCAGCCCTCCTTCTCCCCACTTACTTTAATAACTCTAAAGATGAGATGGCGCTTGTTCAGCATGATAATTTTGTACTCATTGGTACCATCATCCATCACATGGCGAAGGGCAAGCAAGGAGGGAGAATTGGAAAGGACAGCACTTCTCCAGGCAGGATCCCCTTCATGAGCAATAACCAGATTTTGTTCATGGGATGTGATAGCTTCATACAGAACAGCAGGCTCATCATATTCATCTGGAGAAGTGAAATGATCCTAAACAAAGCAGTGAGCACATTATTCATAAGGGGGTTCGTTAGATAAAGCAGGGAATTACATTTTAAAGACATTAAAACTATTCAAATGAATGCCAAAACGTATGGTGATAGCCATGCATATTTTAAAAAGTAAAGATTTGGGGTAATTAAATAGTATAAAGTTACAAAGTACATCAGGAAGCACTATCCAGACATAAAAGGAAAAGACTATTACAGATTGTCATGAAAACATGAATTTGAAATTATTTGCTGAAGTTGGTTCAGTCAAAGGACCATTTGTTTTTCAAAGCTACGCCCTACACAAGTATGCGGTTGGAAAACTTCAGCTACATAACAAAGAAGAAGACTTCCCAAAAATAAAGTTAAGTACATACATATTCACATAGTTGGTCATCAATTCAAACTGCACATAATGAGCCTTATGAAATATTGCATCAAAGGAAATCTGGCACTACCAAATTATGGACTCTTATTAGAGACAATCTCAAAAAGGTCCAGAATCCTTGATTTTGGAATAATCACCTTTGCAAAGACCTCTGGTGTCACCACTTGTTGAGGCTCATGTCAATCACAACTTCAGCTAATATAGAATTGTGCTGTAGATTTGTTTTTCAGAAATCACAAGCCTAGCTCAACAATTAATTATGGGAAATCCACCACAGACCACAGCATTGACATGTAGTTTGGTAGTAAAAGTAATGGAGCCTTTTGAAAATGCACAACACTTCTAAGAGTGCAAGCTTGATGGCAGTTGCTAAGCATCCACACAATCAGGGCTATTTTGGGGCAGGAACGCACAGGAACGGAGTTCCGGCTGGCTCCCGAGTTGGCCACACCCAGCAGGAACTCATTAGCATAACAGGCCACACCCAACAGCAGAAACTCATTCGGATTGGCTACATTAGGGATATGTGGCCTAACATGCAAAGGAGTTCCTGCTACAAAAAAAGCCCTGGGTTTTGACAACAAACAAGGTAAACAGAATGAGAAACAAAAGGTGGGTGTGGCTGGATGACCAGACTTCTGGTAACATGGGGTGTGGCCTAATATGCTAATGAGCTGTGCTGTCAGGTGTGTGGCCTATTATGCTAATGAGTTCCGGCTGGGCTTTTTCTACAAAAAAAGCCCTGCACACAATCATACCTCACTGCAAGGACACAAGGATGAGTAAATGCATACATTAAAATGTGGACAATTCCTACCAAATGGAAGCACTGAGCTTATTGTTAAAACAGCAAAATGCTTTGTGGCTGCCTTCAAACGCTTCTTCATATTCTTACTTTTTTCTTCTTCTTTTGGCTCCCCAGTTTAGGTCTAATTGTTAAGTCTCCATAAACAGCAGTGCAACGAGCATCCCCACAGAACATCCAGGTGGACAAACACACTTCCTCTGACCCCTGATGCACAGGTACACCAACAGAAATTATACCTGATGTAGCTTTAATGACATGCGTATTCCAGGGACCACCACTTTCCTGAGCAATTCCATATCTGCAAAAATCCATTCATCTCGAATTGATGAGATACGAAAGTCTCCTTTAAACAAGGCATGGAGCCCATACAGGAAGGATTCCAGATTACTGTTTGGATTGGAAAAGAAGTCCAAAACATTAACACAAATATTCAAGTGACTTATGTGTTAGCACAAAGAGCTGTACACAACTAGCAACACTTCCAGTTGCAAATATGGATTTGAATTGTCACTATTTATTTATTGAATTTCTACCCCGCCCTCCCAGCCAAGGGGGGCTTATCAGCATAGAGTTTACAATAAACCATAAAATATAGATTAAGCAACAACAATTAAAACAATCCTAAAACCATTTAAACCATAGGACGTAATAAAGTGCTAGTGTCAGTGGGTTCACGGTGGTTGCTGTTACTCAGTTCTCACTTCTCACAGTCACAGTCTTCTCACTTCTCACAGTCGATCTTCTTAAATTGTATTAGGTGGATAGCTCAGGCTATAGTTAAAAATCCCAGGGGAAACAGCTCTCTGATCTTAGGCTGTCAGCTGTTAGTGGTGGCAGCAGCTCCAAAGGCCTGGTGGAAGAGCTCCGTTTTACAGGCCCTGAGGAACTGCAAAAGGTCTTGCAGGGCCCTGATCTCTTCTGGGAGCTCATTCCACCACAATGGACCCACCAACGAGAAAGCCCTGGCCCTGGTTGTTGCCAGCCTGGCTTCCTTAAGACTCTGGAGGACCAGTCGGTTCCGGATCTGCTTGCAGTGCACTCTGGGGAACATGTTGGGAAAGGCGATCCCTCAGGTATATAGGCCCCAGGCCATAAAGGGCTTTAAAGGTAAGAACCAGGACCTTGAAACAAATCTGGTATGCTATAGGCAGCCCGGACAGGGAGTCCCATCAAGAGCCTGGCCACGGCATTTTGCACCAGCTGCAGCTTCTGGATTTAAGACAATGGCAGCCCCATGTAGAGAGCATTACAGTAGTCCAACCTTGAGGTGACCATCACATGGATCACTGTTGCCAAGTCATTGCATTTGAGGAAGGGAATCAACTGCCTGATCAGCCAAAAATGATAAAAGGCCGATTTGGCAGTGGCTGCTACCTGGGCCTCCATCTAGGAGCACTCTTAAACTCCTAACCTCCAGCGTTGGCACCTATAGAGCCCCATCGAAGGTTGGGAGTGGGATCCCTACCCTTGGACTGCCCCGACTCAGGCACAGGACCTCTGTCTTCGTTGGATTCTATTTCAGCTGCTTCAGCCTAAGCCAATCAGCCACGGCTTGTAAAGCCCAATCCAGATCTTCTGGTTTGGAGTTGGACTAGCCGCCCAACAACAGATAGATCTGGGTGTCATCCGCATATTGGTGACATCCCAGCCCATGCCTTCGGGCCATCTGGGCAAGGGGGTGCATATAGATGTTGAAAAGCATTGGGGACAGCACTGCCCCTTGAGGCACTCGACTGTCCAGTGGGTGCTTTTGGGATAGCTGTTCCCCCAGTGCCACCTTTTGTCAGGAGGCAAGCCACTGCAAGGCCAGTCCCTGGACTCCAGTGTCAGCAAGGCGGTGGATCAGTAGCTGATGATCAACCATGTCAAACACTGCCAACAGGTCTAACAACATCAGCACTGCCGATCCGCCCCGATCCAGATGCCTCCGGAGGTCATCTGTGAGGGCAACCAGTACCATCTCCGTCCTGTGGCTCAGGCAAAAGCCAGACCAGAAGGGATCTAGAATGGAAGCTTCATCCAAAAAGCCCTGTAGCTGAATTGCCACTGCCCTCTCTATTATCTTGCCCAAATAGGGCAAGTTGGAAACCTGCCGACAGTTAGCCAATTCAGCTGGATCCAGGGATGGCTATTTCAACAGAGGGCGCACCACTGCTTCCTTGAGTGCCCTTGGGAACAGCCCCTCCGAGAGGGACGTGATGATGATCTCCCACAGGGCACCTCGCAACCCCTCATGGCCGGCTTTAATTAGCCACAAAGGACACGGATCGAGAGAGCACATGGTAGGGCATATAGTTAGGAGCAATTTTTTGGCTTCCTCTAGGCTGAGTGGGCTGAAGTGATCCATAACATGACTGGAAGACGTGCATGGAGCCTTGTTCGCTCACTGTATCAACTGTAGCGGGAAGGTCACGGAGGAGCGACTATCTGCAAAATAGCTCGCAAAAGCCTCACAGCTGGTGTCCAATTCCCTAGCATTTGGTCTATTTTGTGGCAAAGCAGTAATAGACCAAATCGTTCTTAACAATTGGGCTGGGCGTGAGCTTTAGACACAATCGCAGCTGTATAGTACTGTCTCTTAGTGGCCTTGACTACCATCTCATAGGATCTTATAAACATCCTTTAAGATGCTCTTGTAGCTTCATTGCGACCACACCACCACTGCTTCTCTAGTCGTCTTTGCCCCCGCTTCATCAGCTGCCTCCTTGGTGAACCATAGAGAGAGCCTAGACCTGGTGTGTAGAGGGCACTGGGGAGCAATCTTGTCGATGGCTGTCGAGAGTCGGCTGTGCCAATCCTCTACAAGCTCATCCAACAAGCCGCCAGGGGGCTTCAGATCCCAAAGAGCCATCTGAAGCCGCACCAAGTCCATTTGGCTCTGCGGGTGAGCCAAAATAGGCTCGCTGCCCAAACAGGGTCAGAGTGGAGTATTCAGATGGGCCTTCAAAGCAAAGTGGTCCAACCATGGTATTGCCAAAGCAGTAATCCGGTCCACTGTAACCCCCGCCACAAAGATCAAATCAAGCGTGTGCCCAGCCCGGTGAGTGGGAGCCGTTAGAAATTGGGAACGTCCTAGGGTCGCCATGGACGACACCAGATCTGCTGCCTGAGTAGAGGCCACATCATTGGAATGGACATTAGAATCACTCAGGACTATCAGTCTAGGGTGTTCCAATGCCCAGCCCAATACGGCCTCCATCAGGGACGGTAAACTATTGGTTGGGCAGTTGGTACACCAACCAAATGGCCACACTCTCCCCGGCTTCCCACACTAGGCCGGCACACTCTATACCCACAATCCTCAGCAGTGGGAGCACTCTGAAGGAGTAAACCTCCCAAATGAATAAAGCCATTCCTCCCCCCCCACCCCCTAGTCAGCGATTGGTGAAGGACCGAGAACCTGGAAGAAGCTGACTGGTCCCTCTTGCACCCATATACGCATTTATGTGAACTGGAAAAATGGGGGGGGGGGAGCCAACAATACATCTTCAGCCTTTTATCTGCCTTGGCTGTATAGACTGGGGTAGACTGAAAGGTGCAAAGGTAATGAAGTAATCCATGCAGACAGCAACTTAGTTCCAACTCAAAACCTTTCTGGTTGATTAAAGAAGCAGCAGCAGCAGTTCTGCCTGGAAATATTCCCTCCAGTGAACATTGCTTTACACTGTATGCACGTCACACACACACACACCCTTAAGGTCTACCTGAAGATACAATTTTGCCTCCATTTTCTGGGAGCTTGGCCAGGACATTTAGATCCGTCACTACTGTTAAGTAGATGACAGGACTTTGCTGCAGCTGCACTATACACAATGCACAGAGTCAAAGATGTTTCTCTGGAATTACAGTGGGAGGCTAGACTTATTCTCTCCCTTTTTAATTTACTGCAAGAATTAGTCACAATTTATCACTTCCATTTGCAGGCACTTGCCTACTCATTAAATGTCATTGATTACTCAGGGCTTTAACCTACTTCATATAAGCAATCTGATCTATATTTTCATGCTAAGATCTGCAGGGTGGGGGATGGGAAGAGGTGTGTGCAACAACTTGAACTTCCTCCTCTGTGACCTTTTAGAATAAGAAATTTGTATTACCTAGACATATGATGTGAAGCAGTCCCCAAGGCTCTCCGACCAAGAACGCACAGTCCATAGCAAAGGGTCACTAAAGAAGAATCTTTATCTGCATTCAATGGCTTCAAGTAGAGAAAAGAGTGGCATCATTATTATAAAATGAGTAGGAAGTTGTCATGTAGGAAAACAGAAGAGATAGAAGAGTTAATGCAGAAATTATTAGAATGCATACATTAATATTGCCCTACAGCCTTAGAACATAAGAAGAGCCCTGCTCGATCAGACCAGTGGTTTATCTAGCTCAGCATCCCATCTCACACAGTGGCCAACCAGCTCCTCTGGTGGCCCAACAACTGAGCATAGAGGCTGAGGCCTTCCCTTGATGTTGCCTCCTGGCACTAGTATTCAGACATTTACTGCCTCTGAATGTGGAGGTTTCCTTCAGTCACTATGGCTAGTAGCCACTGGTAATTTCATTTTACTGACTGTTATCAGTTTAGCTGGGTTTGTACAATTTTGTCTTTTCTGCTGATTATATTGCAAATCCATCCAACAGCTCATCATAAAAATAACTAATCCCTCTGTGAAGTTTATTGTCACAACTTGTAGTGATGGTCACTAGCTTAGTAGGTTTTATAAGGGCATTAGACAGATTAACAGCTATTAACAGTTATTAACACAGCAGCTAAATGGAACCTTTATGTTCAGAAGCTGTGTTCCACTGCATACCAGTTGCTGGGAGAAGTGCTACTGCTTCATTTCCTGGTAGGGGGCTTCCTGGCAGAACCTGCGTAGCCACTACTGGAAACTTGCAGCTGAACCAAAAGGACTCTTGGTGGACTCTAATACAGCACTGGTTCTAAATCTGGAGAACCCTCAGGTAGGGAGGAGTTATTGCAAGGGGTCTGCAAATCCATATACACACTTAGCATTGCCATTTTGACCTTTCTAATCTTGCCATTATGAATTTTCTCCATCAATGGATACTAACAGTATAACTACGATCATGGGGAGAGGTGTTTGCAAAATTTTTCATATTTCAAAAGATTGGGATCCAATGCAATAGGATAACTATCTATCTTAATCTTCATTGTATTGTTTTCATGTAGAACAATATTACTCCTAAATGTGTTAACCAATTAATCAGAACTCCCTGGATAAACGAAGCTTACCTTTTCTCTTTGAGAACAACAGTATTCTATCCAGTTGAGATAAATGACACAAAAACTTTCCCTGGAGATCCCTGCTAGGCGGTGGTCATAATCCTCATCAATATTAGGATTAAATGTAGGATCCACATCAACATAGGCTGGATCTGCACACTGTTGCAGTCCTTCCTGCATCGTTTCATTTGATAGCCATTCCTCCAGCTTGGGAGAAGATGTGACATAGTAGATGATGCCCTGCAAAGACAAAGGGTAAGATGCATTAAAGTGTATACACTTGATAGCAATGTTTTATGGCAATTATTTATGCTTTTGCAAATACAGGAAGAAGGAACAAAGCTGTGAAATTGCCAGAGCAATTTGATTGATTTGCCCATCATTTTCCAACAACAAGAGAAAGAAAAGAAAGAGGAAAAAGAAAAAAAAATGTCTTGATTTACCCAGTTTCTGAGAAACATTAAACAAATGACATTTCGAGAACATTTGAAGAACAGGCTCGCAAGATTTGTTATTTCAAAAAGAAAGGTTTATATTTGATGTGCCATACTTTGTAGCATGGGTTGGAGTCTTGGTGCTCACAATATGTAACCAGTGTTTTTAAAAGTACAGTTCCATCTTTACTTCTTTTCTTTTTTTTTGATGCTGGCTATTCTATTTATTTTCAGAAGCAGAGATATCAACAGACTGGGTGGTGGCATTATAAACCTCATGAAAGGGCAGAAGGTTTTAATTATTGGCTTCCTAATCAGCTTTCCCCCATAACATTCCATAAACCTTCATAATATATCCCCCTTCTTCCACCCTCAACTCAAACCAGCATATAGGATCCAGAATTGTACCTTGACATAGTAAGTAGTGAGAATCTTCCTAAGATCGAAGACCTGAAGCATTGAAGCGGCACTGTTGTCTGTGATGCTGTAGCCCTCCAAGACATACTTTGTGACCAGAACTTCCCAGGCTAGCCAACGTTGGCCAAAGGCAGCATTGAACGATAATACGTGAGGGATGTGACCAGGTTCACAGCAACAAAACCCTTCATCTTCCTCCACACCCTCAGTGATTGCTTCTACTTCTCGTTGCTGACAGTAAGTTCCTGAAGGAAGAGAAAATAACTCTTAACAGCAGCAGTGCTTTCTGTTTGTAATGTTTTACCTGGGCAATCAAAGAGCTTCACATACATTATTTCAGTCATCCTTACAACAGCCTTGTAAATAGTATAGCCTCCTCCCCACTCCCTGCCTGAGAACCAGTGGCTTGCTTGAGACTGATCTGGGCTTTGAACGGCAGAATCTTAGCTTTCCTAGCTCAGGTTTTTGGTTATGATGCAATCGCCAAGTAGAAAGTTGTTAGAAATCGTCAAACACAATCTTCACAAAAACACAGTGGATCTTTCCAAGTGTTTTAAATGTAAGCTGTCTAACACATATTGCCACACTAAGCTTGAAAGAGGAAGCTTTTGAACAAAAAATGGACAGTACCACTCAATAAACTGTATCTCAAATTAAAGGACCAAGCTTAAACTAACCTGCTTGCAAATGAAAACTTCAGAAACAGGAGGAGACAGATTCAAATGTATTAAGGGAAAGTCCATCCAAGTAAAAAATTCTCACCTCTAAATTCAAGTCCCCTCAGCTGAAAGGTGACCAGCCCATTGCCTATCTCTATAAGGTGTACTAATGCATTGAGGTAGTCAGATGCAAGAATAAAGCAATCTCCAGTACTGTAGTTCCCCCATCGCCCTAACAGCAGGTCTCCGCACAGGCTATGCTGGAGAGACCGAGTTAAGTGTTCATAGAAGATTGAGTTCAAGTTATTGTCATCTGAACCTGCAGGGGAAAAATTCCAGACCTCAGTAAGCCCAAAGTTAAGCTTTCAATTCATTTACAGTTTCCTGACATTAAAAAGTGTTGAAAGATATGTTCTTTATTGATAGCAGAAAGCAACTATTCTAATTAAAGTTGAATGACCAGATGTTCATTGTCAGGTTTTATGCTTTTAATCTTCTAGAAAATTACCATTACCTGGGAAAATGGTGCCCTGCAAGGATCTGTCGTCACAGGAAGAGTCAAAACCATGGGTCTATCAAGGTCAGTGCTGTCTGCTCTGATAGGTAGCAGCGTTCTATCATCACAGGTCTTTAACATCACCTACTATGTGATTCTTTTAATGGCAAGATGCTTGGAGCTAAATCCAAGACCTCACACATGAAAAGAACATATCTTTCACTATTCTAATTAAAGTTGAATGACCAGATGTTCATTGTCAGGTTTTATGCTTTTAATCTTCTAGAAAATTACCGTTATCTGGGAAAATGGTGCCCTGCAAGGATCTGTCATCACAGGAAGAATCAAAACCATGGGTCTATCAAGGTCAGTACTGTCTGCTCTGATAGGTAGCAGCATTCTATCATCACAGGTCTTTAACATCACCTACTATGTGATTCTTTTAATGGCAGATGCTTGGGGCTAAATCCAAGACCTCACACATGAAAAGCAAATGCTCCATCACTGAGCCACAGCTCTACCTCAAAAGCATGTTGTTCGTGCTGTTTACCATCTACACAAAATGGCCGAGAAGACTGCCAGGTAGTGAAACCTACTACTAAGGGCTGAATTCTGAGTGCTCATATCAGTGTTACTATTAACATATATAAAATTTGTTAAGCAGCTAATACAAGGGACATTGATTTATACAATCACTTAATTAACGTCTATGTAATTGATTGCAAATTAAATCTACTTTCCCTGAAAGAAATAAAGGTCAGGCCATGTACTATTATATGCACATAATATCACACACAATTATGTCTATGCTTTTTAATAAACGATTACCTGGATTTCTATCAAGTTGAGACGCCAGTCTTGTGTTTGAGTGGTCCACTCTTTTTGTGCTAAAGAAAATGGTGAAATGTTAAGTTCTGTTTATGCAAACAATGGGGTTATAATACCCTTGGAATAAAATAGCACTCCCTGCTCCATGTGTTCATTTCCTTTCCATTCAACTTGACACATGCCTACTCTCTGCCACCATGTCTTCCCTCCAGATGGGAGTGAGAAAGCCCACGAGAAGCCCAGGGCATTCCCCAACTGGTGACTGCATTTCAAGTTTCAATACAGTGTGCTAGAAGAGAAATTGCTTCCATGGTAAGCAAGAGCATCTTGTGGTTTTGCCCCAGGTACAGAAATAAAGCAAAGTGATATCACCACCACAGCACTTGGAAACTACAGCTCACACTGCCATGAAAATCAATTTTTAGAGTGACAATAGTTATACAGAACCTGAAATACTGGCCAAAAGGCAGGGTAGAATCAAAGTGGATAACAGTTTTTTTATTCCTTCAAATCTCATGATTCTGAATTTACCAGACTAGTAAGTAAAGGTAAAGGTTTCCCTTGCTCGAAAGCTAGTCGAATTTGACTCTAGGGGGCGGTGCTCATCTCCGTTTCCAAGTCGAAGAGCCAGCGCTGTCTGAAGATGTTTCTGTGAGCATGTGGCCGGCATGACTAAATGCCAAAGTGCACAGAACACTGTTACCATCCCACTGAAGTGGTACCTATTTATCTACTTGCAGTTTCTAGCTTTCAAACTGCTAGGTTGGCAGAAGCTGTGGCCAGAGACGGGAGCTCGCTCCATCACGCAGCACTATGGTCTTGAATTGCCAAACTACAGACCTTCCAGTCTGCAGCTCAGCATCTTAACTTCTGAGCCACCGCAGCCCCCACCAGACTAGTAGAAAAAGTCATACATTTGCTATCTGAAATTACAGTAGCAATGCAAACTTTAAACATAGCTTTTGATTGGTTTTGCAAATAAAATAATTTTTATGAGATTGGGCAGAATGCTCTTTCAAGCATCAGAAAGCCATGTCAGTTATTTCTGACTTGCAGTTCACCTCCAAAAGAGTCCAGACAGTTGCACTAGCAGCAATTTGAATGTTTTCATCTTAAATGTAAATTTCAACCTTGAAAAAAAAAGTTCTGGTGAATGCTTCTAAGGGACCCACAAGTTTAGAAATGTTTGATTAAAACTTTCACATATCATGTAAAAAACAAATTGGCATTACTAAGTTCAAGTGAATGTGAACCAGAAGAACTATGGTTTGAAACCACAGATATCATCCAGGAAGAATGTGCTAAGACTATTTCTGTAGCCAAAAGAAATGAAAAGCCTTGATGAAACTCTTAAAATTGCTGAAGATAGACGAGAAGCAAAAGTAAAATGTGACAGAAATAGAATCAGAAGCCTAAATCCAGCATTCCAGCAACTGGCCCACAGAGACAGAGAGAACTATTATAACAACCAGTGTAAAGACATAGAAGAGAATGAACAAAAAAGGAAGAACAAGAGAGCTATTCCACCAGATCCAAGAAATCAAATGGAAATTTGTAGTACAATTAGGCATGCTGAGCAATCGTAATGGAAATACATTAACTGAGCAGGACAAAATACAGAAAAGATGGGAACAATAAACTGAAGAACCATACAGAAATGAAAAGAAGACAGAAGAACTATACAGAAATGAAAAGAAGGCAGATTCCTTCAAAGGACAACATTTGGAAAAAAAACATTTGGAAAGTGAAGTGAAACCTGCACTGACAGCAATTGGGAGAAACAAATCCCCAGGAGTAAGTGGGATATCAATAGAGCCATTCCAAGCCACAGAACCAGCGTCCATCAAAATCTTAACAAGAATGTGTCAACAAGTATGGAAACTCCACAGGCTGGAAACAATCTACATTCCAATTTTAAAAAGGGGGACATCAAAGACTGCAACAACCATTGGATCATCACATTAATTTCTCATGCAAGTAAAGCGATGCTCAAAATGTTACAACAAAGATTGTTGCCATATATGGGACAAGAAATGCTAGATGTTCAAGCTGGATTCAGAAAAGGAGGAAGCACCTGAGATTATATTGCAAATGTATATTGGTTACTGGAGCATATGAGAGAATTTCAGAATAAAATCAGCATGGGTTTTATAGATTATAGCAAAGCTTTTGACTGTGTGGATCATGAAAAGCGATGATTGGTTATAAAAGAAATGGTTGTTCCACAACATATGACTGCTTTAGAATCACAGAATCGTAGAGCTGAAAGGGGCCATACAGGCCATATAGTCCAATCCCCTGTTCAATGCAAGATCAGCCTAAAGCATTCCTGACAAATGTTTGTCCAGCCACTGCATGAAGACTGCCAGTGGGGGGTGGGGAGCTCAACAACTCCCTAGACAGCTGAATCCACTGCTTACTCTTATGCTAAATTTTTGCCCAATATCCAGCCAGTATCTTTTAAACCCATTATTACAAGCCCTATCCTCTTCTACCAATAGGAACAGCTCCCTGCCCTCCTCTAAGTGACAACCTCCTCTTCTCCAGACTTAACATTCCTATGTCTCTCAGCCTTTCCTCAAGGCTGACGCACAACCTGTGCTCCAGACAAGAGGCTACTGTTAGGGCAGCATATGGAGAAACAGAATGATTTCCAATAGGCAAAGGGGTCAGGAGAGAATGTATTTTGTCTCCCTATCTCTTCAATCTGTATACAGAACATATCATAAGGAAAGCTGGTTATGATTTAGATAAAGGTGGAGTCAAAACTGCTGGAAGGAACATTAATAATTTGAGATATGCAGATGATGCCGCATTACTGGCAGAAAACAGTGAAGACTTGAAACAACTACATATGAAGGTTAAAGCCAAAAGTGCCAAAGCAGGATTACATCTGAACACTCAGAAAAGTAATGACTACTGGGGAATTACACAGCTTTAAGGCTGGTGGAGAAGAAATTGATAAAGATTTTCTATTCTTTAGCTCCATCATCAACCAGAAGGGAGACTGCAATCAAGAAATCAGGAGACTGAGACTGGGAAGGGCAGCCAAGAAGGAGCTAGAAAAGATTCTTGTGTAAGGATGTGTCACTCACAACCCAGATCAAGATCACCATTACTATGTATGGGTATGAAAACTGGACCATGAAGAAAGTTTGCAGGAAGAAAGTTGATTCCTTGAAATGTGGTATTGGAGGAGAGTTTTGCAGATACTGTGGACCATCAAAAAGACAAATAAGTGGGTTGTAGATCAAATCAAGCCTGAACTCTCCCTGGAAGTTAAAATGACTAAACTGAGGCTATCGTACTTTGGTCACATTATGAGAGGATAAGAGTGACTGGAGAAGACAATAATGCTAGGAAACGTTAAGGCAGCCAAAAAAAAAAAAAAGAGGAAGAGCCAACATGAGATGGATTGAGTCAAAGAAGTCACGGCCCTCAGTTTGCAAGATCTGAGCAAGGCTGTTAACAATACAGTGTTTTGGAGGACATTAATTCACCATGTCAGAAGCAACTTGAAAGCATTTAACACACGCCCAATTGTGCAGAAGCCAAATAAAGCTTAGATAGCATTTAAAGTGCCTCCTAAATAATATGGAACCCCTCCTCGCCTTCAATCCATTTTGTTGTTCAGTCGCACAGTTGAGTCCGACTCTTCGCGACCCCATGGACCACATCATGCCAGGCCCTCCTGTCTTCCGTCGTGCTCCGGAGTTTGCTTAATTTCATGTTCGTTGCCTCGACAACACTGTCTGACCATCTCATCCTTTGCAATCCACTTCTTCTTTGACCTTCAGTCTTTCCCAGCATCAGGGTCTTCTCCAGTGAGTGCTCCCTTCTCATTTGGTGGCCAAAGTGTTTGAGCTTCAGTTTCATTATCTGGCCTTCCAGGGAACAGTCAGGGTTTATTTCTTTTAGGACTGACTGATTTGATCTCCTTGTAGTCCAGGGGACTCTCAAGAGTCTTCTCCAGCACCATAGTTCAAAAGAATCTATTCTTCGGCGCTCGGCCTTCCTTATAGTCCAATCCATTACAGAAAGGTTATTTGTTGTACAGTGTTTTGGAGACTGCTGTTTTAAATGTTTTTCAAATGCAAATATTTATGATGTAGTATCATATGTATAGGGGGCCACAGTGGCTCAGAGGTTAAGACACTGAGCTGCAGACTGGAAGCTCTGTAGTTCGGCAGTTCGAGACCCTAGTGCTGCGTGAAGGAGTGAGCTCCCGTCTCTGGTCCCAGCTCCTGCCAACCTAGCAGTTCGAAAGCAAGAAATTGCAAGTAGATAAATAGGTACCACTTCGATGGGAACTTAACAGCGTTCCGTGTGCCTCGGCGTTTAATCATGTCGGCCACATGACCATGGAGACGTCTTTGGACAGCACTGGCTCTTCCACTTGGAAACAGAGACTAGCACCACCTCCTAGAGTTGGAATTGACTGGCTTTCGAGCAAGGGAAACCTTTACCTTTTTATCATATGTATTGTAGCATCAACAAGACTACCATCAAAGAAATGCAAAGACAAGGTTCTTGAAAGCAACCATTCTAGTAAATGCATCTTCAAACATCACACTTTGGAAATTTGAACTTGAAATGTCAACACTACACAAGCTTTTTAGGGCTGAAATGGCACCTACTTGTAGTCTCTCTCCCAGAATTTAACAGGTCTGACATAAGAAGTGATGAATATTGCACTACCCAAAAAGGGGTTTAGAGGAGTTGAGAAAAAAGCAGACACAACTGCTTGGACAAACAGCATTGCGGAATCTGTAGGATAACAGAGTTAAGGATGTTTGATTGTCACCTGGTTCTATTTCAACAGGGCAGAATGCAAACAGGGGCATCAACACCACAAGAACTAAAAAACTGAACATATTGTTTAGAAAGTTCCATAAGCACCATGATCCAAGTTTTTTTAATTACCATAGACACAAAACTGGAGTAACTCAGTATTGCTCTTGTTCTGGAAGCACATCAATGCTATATTAGGCATGAAAACTGAGGTAATTGTTTTGACTCCTTCTCTCAGCCACCTACCCAACAAAACCATTCCCTCTGCAGCAGAGATATTCATGTCTGCTAGGTCTCTTTTGTAAGAACACCAAACCAACAAAGTCAATACATTTTAACTTTCACTTGCTATGCACTTCACCTATTTTGGTTTAGACTTCAGAATTCATTCTAAATCACAAGATACAGAATATGCTGGAGCTTTGAAAGGATACGTGGCACAGCAAAGGGCTGGGCAAAAGCATGGAAAGCAGACCCCCATGTGATTTGCCAAGGAGCAATGTAAGTGTACACAAATCTCAACTTGTAAAAAAGCTCCCAAAGCTAAAAGAACACAGAAAGAACACATACTTGTCATGTGTAAACAGAAGCAAAGTAATTGACCATATACTCTTGATACACCCCCCCTTCAATTTCATAGTGATAGTTTTAGCACCCCACCGCATTTCTTGACCAGCTCATGCAGGCTCAAAAGAAAACCTTATTTAAACTATTTATATCCCACCTCATTTGTTAAGACTTGGAGGCAGCTAACAGCAAACTACAGATTATAAAGCAGAGTTGTGTGTTTTTATTTCCTTTAATCTGTGAACATCTGAATAGGTATGGGCACAAAGAACTGGCTCCAAGCCAAAATTTTGCACGAACTTGGGCCGGTTGGGAGCTCTGGAAACAATGTTTGGGGAAGGTGCCTTCCTTGAATATTTACCTGACTTTTGGCTAGTTTGGTTCAGCTGTTCAGGGCCAGCCATTTAAATCTAACAGCGGAACAGCACAGGGTCCACCAGTCAGCTTTTAAGTTTAAATGGCTCCCCTCAGTTCGGCTCCCCTCCTTTGAAGGGGGGAAGCAAAATCAAAGGGTTAAATGGCTTGTAGCTATTTAAACCTAACAGCTCAACGGGTCTGCTGGTCAGCTGTTAGGTCTAAATGCTGTGAGTCATTTAATCCTTCAGTTTTGCTTCCGCCCATTCAAAAGGGGGGAAGCAAAACCAAAGGGTTACATGGATCGCAGGCATTTAAACCTAACAGCTCAGCCAGTCCACTGTGGAACTGTTAGTTTAAATAGCTCTGAACCATTTACCTTTCTGGTTTTGTTTCCCTCCCCCAAAGCCATTTACCCTTTTGGTTTTGTTCCCCCCCTTTCACTGAAGAGTGAAATGGGTCACAGTCATTTAAACCTAACAGCTCAGCTGGTCTGTTAAAAGGCTATGATCCATTTAACCTTTCAATTTTGTTCCCCCCTCGAAAAAGTGGGGAGCAAAAATGAATGATTAAATGGCTGCCAGCTGTTAGGTTTAAATGGCCGGCAGCCATTTAACCCTTCCCAGGCAATCTCCCCCCCCCCTTTCTCCTGACCCCAGCAAGCTGCAGCCGGGGGAGAGGTGGAAGTCCCTTTTAGGGTGGTCCCCGTCCCCTTTCTCCTGGCTGTGGCTCATGCCAGCTGGGAGAAAAGGGGAACCAAGCTTACGAGACCGGTTTGGTTCAGGCCTGTTTGGGTTGGTTCAAGGTTTGGTTTGTGGCCTGCCCCGAACCACCCTTTTTGGGTTCATGCCCATCCCTGCATCTGAATCCATTATGCCTTAGCTGAACCACGTAAAACATGTCAGGTTGTGCACAACATGATAATTCTAGTTCTCTTATGAAGGAATCAAATAAATACATAAAATATACTTTTAAATCTTAAAAATAATTAACAACTACAAATAATATAAGGAGAAAAAGAGTAGGGTTAGAAAGCCTTGACAAATGCATATGGATGAAATCCACCTTGGTATCTAATGTTTCAGTACCCTCTCCTTTCCTCCCCCTTTTTATTCTCTGTTGAGGGAAAATGTAACAATTTTCCATGTGTCTGACTTAGCTTCATCTCTAACTGCCAGTCAGCAATATCAGTAATAGATTCTTCCTGGTTTTTATCTCTTTATATTGTTTGTAGTTGTTAAATACATTTAAAATTCAAAAGCGTATTTCTTTCATTCACTTATACCTTGTCTTTATACCTAATGAAGACCCCAAATGGTTTACATCATTCCTTCACTTTTTCCTCCCAACAACCCTGTGCGGTAGGTTGGGCTGAGAATGTAAGACTGGCCCAAGGTCACCCAGCAAGCTTCCATGGCAGAGTGGAGGCTTTTCATCTGATGTTACCTTACTGAAGAGTATGGACATGAAGAACAAATCTAGTAGCATAGTCTCCGAGAAATGCTTGTAGTCAAATGTGAAGAAAAGTACTGTGAAAAGGACAGTCACATACTGGTAGGTTGGGTTGCTGAAAGAAGAGCGCAACAGCTTCATACCAGCTATGGTAATGATTAAAGCACCAAGCCTGAAATGCAAAAAACATGGGTCAGGTGTGCAAGCATCTGCTGGATGATTCACCAGACCTTTCTTCTGTTCACTGTTTTTTTCCACCTTTTGTACCTTCTTGAAGATTAATACTGTATTTATTGTATGTTGCCTCTTGCTGTTATTTGCTTTAACAGACTATATCAATACAAAAATAGTAGAATTCTGCAGCCATAGAACTGGCTAACCCAAATCAGATCCCACCTCCTTTTATACTAGCCTCTCCATGCCTCAGTTCAAAGTCTCCTTTACATTCTTCCCTGAGTTTCTTTCTCTTCACATTCCACAGACTTCGGTTCTTGTTTCTTAGTCCATTGTTTACTCTATATCCTTTCTTCAACCACATTCTCTCTAGGCTTTCTGCTCCTACCTCCCACAATCTTTCTACTCTGCCCTGTATCTAGGATTTGAATGCTGTTTTAATCTTAACTTTCCCTTCCATCACAGAAGTTCCACAGCACACATTCTCATAAACTTAACTTCCAAAGCAACTGTTCATGAATATTCCATGTCATCATTGTAGCTCAGTCATCAGTCAAGAGCTTCACTGCACAAATGTAACACACTAGGCATTCTATGAAAGGCCATGTTATTCAGTAAGCACATAACATTTGACTTATATCTAATGGTTATACTAAAACAATCTACAAGACTAGCTGCCTTGGTGGCCCTAATGAGGGCAGAAAGGCAGGGTATAAATGTTGTAAAATAAAATAAAAAGGAATGCCAGAAGAGACAGTTCCAAAATACAAACCTGAAATGTGATCGTGTTTGTTTTTCCTATCAATTTCATCTCTTCAACCAGAAACTTTATTTCCTTTTTGCTTCTTTAAAGATACTATTCCTCACATCCACTGCAGGCTACAGGGTGAACTGTCTGCAAAATTCCATAAGCTATTTACAGCTTTGGATCACCATTCAAGAATCACTTCCACAAACAGCATCTGAGTTGAAAGGATACACTGCTAGCCATTCAGGGGTGGGGCCGTGACTTAGTATTAGAACATTTGCTTTGCATGCAGAAGATCCCAGGTACAGTCTCCATCATCTCCAGTTAAAACAATCTGAGCTCAGGTGATGGGAAAGACCTCAACCTAAGACCCTAGAAATCCACCGCCAGTCTAAGTAGATAACACTGACTTTGATCAACCAATGCTATGACTCAGTAGAAAGCAGCTTCCTGTGTACACTCCAGGATGTTGTTATCTCACATTAAATTGATTTTCCAGGAAATGTTTATAGCTTCACAACTGAACAGAACTTATTACTTAAAAGGTGAAATATTTAATTATCTGTATGCAGTTTTGTTTGTAGTGGTAAAGCTTCAAACGTAGATTGGCTGAGATGGCATGATGGCACAGAGTGTCTTTCATGGACATTCCAACAGCACAGGGAACAAGCTATGAGAATGTGTCCAGTATGAGGGAAGGGAAAGGACTAGCCCTGACTAAAAACAGAGGAAGTGGTAAACCAGTATCTTGGCAGTGCTACTTCAGACTGCTAGCGGAGACTTGCAGTTGGCACCTCCATACATACTGAAGATCCTTGCACACAGAAGACTGTATGTCAGCACAAAGGACTTTATCCTAACATTCAAACTGAAGGAAGTAGGAGGCTTGAGGAAAAAGGAAGGAGGAGATGGGGAACTTAAGCAAGATGAGGCTCAGACAGAAAAGCCTTTGAAGGTCAAAGTGCTTAAAATCAAAAGAGCTATAAACTGGGGCATGGAAGGAGAGAGGCAGGAGTGACAGAGAGACAGAACACAAGGCTTTCTTTTAAATATGCCAAAACACACAGGATACAATGTAATATAGTCAAAATAATACAAGGATCACGTTTGTTCCTACTTACTCCGCATCCAGCCTTTTTGGACTAGCAATAGCCTTTGCACTGCTGCTCAGTTCATTGAGAACTATTAAAGGGTAGATAATATTCTTCTCCACAAAAAGAAGCCATATATGAAGTTTCTCAAACCACATTACATGTGCAGGATCTAAAAGAAATTCACAGAATACAATATGGAATCAAGCTGATCAGGAGTCTGGATTGGGTATCACCCAGAAGAAACAAACAAAAGTAAATAAAAGCTCAGCTATCTCTACCCCATAAATAGATATCCTCCAACACAGCAGTCACTGTAATAAAAAGCCAGCTTTCCATCAGTAAAAAGTTCCAGATTTTCTGTAAGTAAGGAGGCTTTTATAGAAGGAAATGGGTAAATGTAACTTCATCTTTATTTAACTTTAGTGATTATAAAGAGCAATATTCAAAAAGGATAAAATGTATGGAAAATTGCCATAAAGTTTTTAAAAGATTAGTACTACTTACTGCGGACTTCAAATTGATAGTATTCCTTAGTTTTCAGTAATGGGTGAGAAAAACAGTGCCAAGGGAGCTGTTTCCGGAGTTGAGGCAGCACATAATGCGTTATAAAGCCTACTGAGCCAACCAATGCATACAGAACGTATCTCAAGATGGGCTACAAAAGATGCAGGGGAAAACTTCAGTCACAGCACCAACAAGTAGTGATTCCCCTTCAGAACTGCTTTTCTCAGTTCTATGTACAAAATGGCAATGCTGAATGTAAACGTACATCTAAACCAACTATTTTTTTCTCTTGGGATATGTTCCAGACAGGGCTGCTATATCTAGTTGAATCATCAACAAAGACTATTTTAAAAAAAACATTTTATTAATTTTTTCCAAAATTATACAACAATATAACCAAATAACAATATAAAAAACTGAAATACATTAGGTTTAGATGGTGAAAAAACATATAGTGTTTCACAGGGTTATATACACACATGAAGCAATTACCATAAATGAAGTGTATCTATTACATCTGGTGTTTACTTTTGGTCAGCAAGATATGATAAAATTGGTAACCATATGATGGTAAACTCACTATAATCAGTATCCTTATCTATTGGTTTCAGTATATCTGTTAACTTTTCCATTATATATATATTCCATAACTTCATATGCCATCAACTTAAAGTAGGACCATGTTCCAATTTCCATTTTGTTGTTATAGCTGTTTTAGCTGCAAATAATAATATTGCAATTCTCTTTTTTTGTGTACTAGACAGATTTGTTTCGTTACGTAGGTTCAGGAGAAGAGATTCTGGATTTCTAACTACTGTTTGTCCTGTGATTCTTTTCACCTGAGCGAATACGTTTTCCCAAAATGTTGTAATTTTAGGGCATTCCATCCAGCAGTGTAGATAATTTCCAATTTCTGTACATTTTCCCAGCAATATGGTTGAGAATTATGTGAAATATAAGATAGTTGTAATGTATATACCATTATGCCATGCTTGTAAATGTTTGCCATCTAAGAGATAATATAGAAGTATTGTTTTCATAGTTGTTCCAAATTTTAGTCCTGTTATCCTTGGTAAGTATATAATATAATGATAGTTGTAATGTATATACCATTATGCCATGCTTGTAAATGTTTGCCATCTAAGAGATAATATAGAAGTATTGTTTTCATAGTTGTTCCAAATTTTAGTCCTGTTATCCTTGGTAAGTTCTGTTTTATACTCCTTTTGCCAATATTTCTGATGTTAACAGTTTCTCCTCTTGCAGATTGTCTAAAATTATATCTTTTTAGAAAAAAACCTTTTCTATTTGCATCTGTGTTTTGTTTCAAAGGGTGTTTTTTAAATTAATAAAGGAAGTTTAATATGAAAGGAAAGATGATTAATTTGAAAATATTGATACCACAGTATCACTGTACCTATCTTAGATTCCAAAGTAACAAAGACTATTTTGATCAAAGCTGTCCCTGATTAACTGGGTAGCAGGTTTTAAAGAAATATTTTAACTATGTTTAGTGTAAGTGTATATAAATGCCACATGTGGCAGGTGGCTTCTTCAGAGGCACCTCCTTTCTCACAAAGGAAGAAATTTGTCTCCTGAGATAGTGCCTTAGGTGGTCATACATGAATACATGATCTAAAAATGCCTTTTCCTCAGAACTGTCTTATTTACATGCAAAACTATGGAGAACTATATACAGTTAACAAAATAAGATGCCAGATCCACTGCATCTCTTAACCCCATGATGCATCAGAAGGACATGTAGCACTACCCCCCTAATTTGGCTTTCAGAGAGTATACTGTGTTAATATTTGACTGCTGAAATCCTCTTTACAACACTTTTCTTTAAAGAGAGTGTGGAAGAAATGAGACCAGACAGCAAAGTTCTAGCACGCTGACTGGTTAACATCCTAACTTTCCTTGTAATGAGATTTTTCTGTTTGAAGTGACACTATAAATTATGCCAACTATGGCTTATCTACAGAAAACTTCCTCAGGACAGAACAAGGATGAACATGGAGAAATTAAATATTTTTGGCTTTCTGGCTAGCTTAATCTTTCTCTCTTACTTCTATATCTATATATCTAGTTCCCAACTGTGCTCCTGTGTGCGGATACTTATTTCTGGAGATCAGGAGCACACAGAGGGTAAAGAGGCTTTTCTGCACACTTGAGGTACTCTCTGGATGTGCAGAAAAATTTTACATCTTTCAAAAACTATACAGGGGATGCTTAAATCCCCTCAAAAGTAAAACTGCTTGGTCTGCACATGTACAGAGAATGAACTTGCTGAGGTGTGGGAACAGCCACTGGAACTGCGAGAGAAGCTGCCATGCTTATAACCATCTCTCGCTCTCTGCCTGTCTTAGCCATGGCCTCCTCTGGTTCCTGGCCTCTACTTCCTCCTCCGCCACCTTAGGAAAACACCAGAGGTTGTAGGGCTGGCTGAGCATGAGGATGAGCCAGGAGGAATCTAGCAGAGTGGTGCCCAGGCCAGCCAGGAAGGAGGGAGGAAGGGAAGTTGAGCCGCAGCTGCACCCAGCCAGAAGAAATCTCCTTAGGACCCCCCCCAGCTCCCCACACTTAACTTCTCTGCGCCCACCTGCCAGCCTCTTCCACCACCACCACCACCTGTACCTACCTGGCAGGCCTATCCTGCTCACAGCTCCCTCCTTGCCTGCGCTCCCACACTGCACTTGGCTGTTAGAAGTGGAAGATGTCGGCACCCACACCAGGCTCTGCAGCAGCGGCAGAGAATGCGAGCAGCCACCCCTCGCCTGGCAGCAAAAGTAGGAGACTGGCTGCACCCGGCTTTGGGCTTGGGGGGGATATAGGATTCCTCCGTGCAAGTCTCCCCCCCCACAAGTCTCTCCCCCCACTGAGCCATGTGGGAAATTAGCAGTGATGGGGAAAGGAACCCCCACGAGCATCCCCTCCTGTGACTTCCTTTCCCCCCCCCCCCAAGCCAGCAGAGTAAGGACGGCCTGCTGGAAGGCATGTGGGGAGAGCAGCAAGGGTGTGTGTGCCGGGGGTCAATGAGAAGTGTGTGTGTGTGTAATGTAGTACCAAGGGTGGGAGCAGTTGGGAAGAGAGCAAGGGTGGGGGTGAGTGAATGCCATGGTGAGGGGGGGAGTGCCAAGAGTGGGGGGAAGGTAGAGAGACCAGCAATGGTGGAGAGTGAGTGCAATGCTGGGGGGGAGTTGTAAAAGTGGTGTGAGTGAAGTGCCAGGGGTGGGTGGTAGGTGGGGATAGCAGCAAGGGCTGCATAGACTGATGGAGAAGAGGTGGGGGAGGGTGAGATGGGGGGTAGTCTGACAGCTAAGGCGAATGATAGAAAAGCGTGAAATTGGGTTAGGTTGCCCGATAAAGGGAATGGGAGAAAGGGGGGAAACAGAAGGATAGATTATCAGAGGGGGGTAGAGTTCTGTCAAGTGTTGTCCTTTGTTTTAAGGTGTAATTGCATTTATTAAATTGCATTTTATTTTTATAAACAAGAACACATGACGCAACATTTTGTTGTGGGTCCCCACTTGTTGTTCCTAAAGACATTTATGGGGGTTGGCCAGATTACTAAGTAAAGAGAGGTTTAAGAAACCAATTATCCTGTGCAGCTGAGAAATCCCATATGGCAGTGACACTGCCATTATACAACTATCAAAACAGTAATATTGGCCCAGCAACACATACAAAAAAACTTGGTACAGGTATTTTAGAAAATCTGAAACAACAACAAATATTACCTGCAGTACTGTGAATACCGTGCTGACGTGGATTGCAAAATAAAGTACACCAATAACGACGCACACAACAAGATCAGACTGCAAACGCTCACTCTGAGAAAAAAAGACAAATATTTAATGCAATAAGCTAATGAAGATGGTGCAACAAAATGTTTAACACTCTCTCTCTCGTGGTCTATAAGCACTGGTCATCATTGCACACAAGCTAAGGTTTTCAGAAAATTATTTCCAGAAGAGTGGGAAATGATCCGGTAATAAGCATTATGGTTAAATGTTTTCCTGTTCTAATGTTAAATTTTCATGATCATAAAATTCTAGAGTTTGGGTACATGGTGGCCTACTAGACTGTACAGAGGTGATCTGTTTCTGGAAATTCAAATAGTTATTAGAATTAACTACCACGAATAGCATTTTCAAAGCCCTCAAAACATTTGAATGGAAAAGAACAAAGTTCTTCCTCCGAAAATTTCAGCTCAAAAATATATTTAGTTCCTGCATATTTACCACATGTACATGAAAACTGGCCAATGTACATAGCTAATTTGAGACATTTTCCAACCTACCACTGAATTTCTAAGTTTTTCAGGTAATGGGTCTTTAACTTCAGACAGTGGATCTTCTGGATTTTTGTCTTCTGAAGTAGGAAAAAGTTTTGATTGCACTAAAGAGCTAAAAATACAAAGAAAAGATTTCTCTATAAAGACTGTGCACTGATCTGATATAAAAAACAGAAGATAATAAATTCTATACATAGAAAGAGTTGTGTTATTTATTCTTCATTCCCCTTTAGGAAGGGGCACTCAATATGCCATGCTGCACATTCTGTCCAATCACATTCACACAATGACATTATACAAGATACTTATCACTGAGACTGCTAGATCTGAAGAGAATTTTCCGCAGTGATAAAAATGGGTTGTAGAGATAATCATTTTCCCAGCATTCAAACAGAAGTGTTATTGCAAAGAAATGCCACAGTGGGCATACAATCACATATGGAAATGGATAGCCAATAGTATCTATCCCCACAGCAACAGGAATTCAACCAATCCTCTGAATTCCCAAATTGCTACCTGGTGTGATACAATTTTCATCATTACATGCTGTAGGATGATACTTGATAAATGATTATCTATATCCTCCCATAGTGCACTACATTGTTCTTCAAATCAATTCCACTGTAACATTCTTGCCAGGAGCCCTCAAGAAAGGCATATGATCTGCAGTCTCCTCCTCTCCCTGGACTCATGAATAGAAATGTTCACAACTGTGGGCCAAACTAGACTGATGGCATCCTTGTGGCTGCCACAAAGACGCTGTTGCTGTTTTAAAGTCTGCTGCACAAAGACGCTGTTGCTGTCTTAGAGTCTGATGCAACCAATCTGCTGCACAGTGGGCTGAGGTGCTCTCCCCCCCCTTACCAAACGCCAAAACAGCTGCCCCCCCCCAGCTATTTTGGCACTTGAAAAGTGTGAGGTGGGGGGAGAACACTGTGCTGCCGGCCTGATCATACTCTTGCAGCATCTTAAAATGACACCATCCCTTCTAGTTTGGCCCTGTAGCACCTACCACCAGGCCTAATAGGAAGATGGGAAAATGGGAATCTCAGCCAGGGCAAGCAGATGGTAGCAGGCTGTATAGGCATGATTGCTTAAAGGCCCCATTCTGTATATTATGGGCATGTTTTAAATTATACTTCCTAGCAGGGGTCATTTCGTAGAAAAAGAGGTACAGGAGCTCATTAGCATAACTCATTTGCATATCCCATACCCATGATATCACAGGAAGTGTGTCAGAAGGCAACAGCCACCACTCAGGCTCCACCCCAAAAATCTCCAGGTATTTCCCAACTCAGAGCTGGCGAGCTCTTCAGAAGACCAAAGCTGCTGTGACATAGTAGAAGATGCAGCCTCTCATGAAGGGCCTTGTACATGGCAACCGGTACCTTGAATGGACCCAGCAACTGATGGAGTGACTGCAGGATAGGTTATTCTAGAATGAACACAAATGAAGCTGCCTTATACTGAATCAGACCCTTGGTCCCTCAAGGTCAGTACTGTGAACTCAGACTAGCAGCAGCTCTCTAGAGTCTCAGGTTGAGGTCTTTCACATCACCTACTACTGCCTGGTCCTTTTAACTGGGGATGTCAGGGATTGAACCTCAAGCAGAAGTTTTTCCAATGAGCCACAGGTGTGACATGTATTTCCTGCCTTGCACCCACTAGTAATTGGGCTGCAGATTTTTGTATCAACTGAAGTACAGCTGGTCAGCTTTTTCTCAGTAGTCCCAATATTTTGTTTGAGTTTTAATTATGGTCACTTAACCACAAGGATAGAAATTGCTACAACAAACTATAGAGCCCGGAAGAATCTTTGAATATTGTAAAAAGTATCCCAAAACATAACAGCCAGTAATATCTGGGGTGGGGATGACGTGGCACACTCCCCAACAGTTTTAATCTCTGAACAGCAAGTTCTTTTACTTTGGCTTCCTCCCCCATCCCCAATAAAGCACATGGTAAGCTGCCCAGATATTTTTAGGGCTTCTATACAAATAATGCAGTACCTCTACAAATAATACATAGTTCAGTGAGACAAATGGACCATAAATGACAAATAAGCTTATACCTGGAATAAAACTTTGTTGGTCTTAAAGCTGCCACTGAACTCAAACTTTGTTCAATCAATCAATCAATCAATCAATCAATCAATCAATCAATCAATCAATCAATCAATCAATCAATCAATCAATCAATCAATCAATCAATCAATCAATCAATCAATCAATCAATCAATCAATCAATCAATCAATCAATCAATCAATCAATCAATCAATCAATCAATCAATCAATCAATCAAATAATAACGTATTTTACATAGACCACAGCATAAGCTCAATTTAATGCCTGTAGAGTGTACTCATCTGTTTTTCCTTTCAAGTGGTTGAATATTCCGGAGGATGAAAACCACAAAATTATCAGATGCTGCTGTTTTATAAAACATTATTGAAATCCTGTAAAGATTTCACATAATGAGTTATTAATACTTTGCATAATTAATTCAAAACACTAGAGATGGGGGGTTTTTAATGTATGTTCCACTTTCAGGGGTGGAAATAAATATGTAAAACATTTCCTTTGCAAGTACGTATGTTTAGGATTGGCTTGTGACTAAAACTGCAAACCAACTCCCATTTAACATAACATAACAAGAAGCAGGGCCACTACTGCACAATTTGTATTCTAGGTGCCAAGAACTTTGAGTAGCAAGATGTCAACCAGACTATTCCTATACGTTTAGTACAGGACCAAGCCTGCAGTTCCACGTCTACTTACATTAGCATAAACTCTGTAACTATTTGTGGGACTGCAACCCAAACATTATTGTAATTGCTGAGTCTTGCCCAACTCCTTAATAAAAGAACACCAGAACATCGGCAAGTTTACTTCTCTAGGTTAATAGTCTTGTTCATCAAAGTAGGAAGCAGGCAGGTAAGAATGTGTAAGAATGGCAAGCAGGCTATGCCAAAGATAACTACAAACACGCAGGGGAAGCACACGTTTGAAATAAAACAGCTTGCAATTTTATGCACGGTTCCCAGGAAATAAACCCCAAACACAAGTGAGACTTCTGAGCAAGCACACTAGGGAGCTACATAAAGAGCTAGGACCTTTCAGCACAGGAACTAGTCCTGCTGGGAAAGGTGTTCTTTCAGCGCCCTGGACTCACACCAACAACCCACGTGGCTAGGCGAAGAAGACCAGGTACCCTTGCATACCTCCCACTATACCTGCTCCAAAGGCGGGGCAGCAGACACGGCTAAGAGCAAGATGAGGCACTCCCTTCAGGCCTTCCCTAACGCTTGACCCAGGCAAGGAGGACATGAGGTAGGGAGAAGAGACCGTCTGGGAGAGGGGCCCCGTCCCCCTTTCTCTTCTCTGGGTCCGTAGAACTTGCTGCCTTTGGTCACGACTTTGCTGTTGACAGCCAGGAGGATGCGGTGTGTGTGTGAGCCGTCATACTTGTGCAGCTGCTCCAGCATCCTCACCCCACTTCATACGGGGCACAAGGAAGAGGCCTGGCTCCACTCCGCTTGCCCCCATCTCCATTGTCCTTAGTTTCCCATCCCCATCGTCCACCATCACTGACCAGCCAGCACCTGCCCTGATTCTGTCTCCAGCTTGCACACAGCAGAACGAATGAAAAACAAGCGCACATGGCTGTCCAACGACCGCCTTCTACCTTAGAGAGAAATCATGGGGGAGAAACGAAGGTGCGCGCACCTGCTTCTTCCACCCCCTCCGTTCTCTGTTCTTGGCAAGTTCTTCGCGCTCACAGGGTAGCCATTGAGGAATGCTACACGTGCTGCTTCGCACTCCTGCTGGGAGTGGGGCTTGCTGCCACCTGTGCTTCTAACTGGCGGTGGCACGCTGCTCCGCCACGCTCTGGCTCGAAATGACCCCTGCTTTCCAGGAAGAAATCTCAATTTGACAGGCAGCTCTGAACTAACTTTCCTAATCACTAATTTCTTCATCATGTTAATAACAGACTTCCATGTAAAAATGAATAGGTAGACAGTACTCACAAAAGCATAGAAGGATCACTGCTTTGCCTGCTGAGATGATAGGATATTGCCACTAACAAACCACAGAATACTGAAAAGAGTACAGGAATATGTTGACCATCCCAGGAATCCTGTGGACAGAGAAATATAGCATCATCAGTGCTAAGTCTTATTTCATGCAAGGAAAAAAAAGATTTTAAAATCAAGGTATACAGTAGATAAACACAATCTAGTGAATTTAAAAGGCTACACTGATTTACAGTGCAATCCTACACGGTCATTCCAAGCATATCACGTTGATTTCAGTGGGCAGACTGGAGACTCTCTGCATGGGACTGCACTGTTAGAAACATTTTTAATTACTCAAGGTAAAGAAAGACTTACAAATTAACAGATTTACTTAGTATGCATGCACCAGAGAGGTGTGTGTCAGTTATAAACGTTACTCTGACTGATAAGCAAAATCAGAAACAGGGCAGAAGTTGCAACAGTTGCGGGGGCAAGACACTTTCTAAAGTGTACAAGGCTTTAAATAAGCGTATCAACCAGATGTAATGTTACAAAGCTAGACAACAGAACATAAATTCAATTTAGCAAATTCTCTAAGTCATAATATCAAGTGTAGAAAATAAATTATCTAGCCTATGATTTTAATATGCAACAAGTATAGCACCAGTGGTATTGCTCACCTTTAGGGCACCGTAACACAATCCATACAACAACGCTACCGCCACAATACTACAGATAAAACTGTAAAGTGCTGCAAGCAGGCTTGTGGTGGCTAGAACATTAAAGACAGATATGTCAACAAAAAATTAGGTGACAGTAACTTAAGCCTTAGGTTTTAAAATATGAATTATCTTTCAGAGGTGTTTTATACCCTGCCATTCTCCCCAGGGTGGGGACCCAAAGCCGCTTACATTGTTCCCCTCTCTTCCATTTTATCCTCCCAAGAACCCTGTGAGGTAGTTTAGGCTGAGAGTGTAAGAATGGCCTAAGGTCATGCAGCAAACTTCCACGGCAGAGCAGTGATTCAAACCTAGGTCTTCCAGATCTCAGCTGGACATTCTAACCACTATGCATCACTGCTCCGTTCACCTCTCTGGCTAAGCGAGATTTGCAATACTCAAGTTTTATAGCAAGTGTTCTCTCAGACACCCAACACAGTCACCTGGAGAATTAACATGTAAATTCAAAGAGGTTTTTGTTTTTCTGGCTGTCCAAAAACTAAGTTATTATGCATAATGGTGGCATTTTCTTGCAATTTAAAACCAAAACACAAATATGTTATTCAGTTGCTGTGTAAGATTTAAATGTTTGCTCTCAGGAAACATCTCTATTCTCTGGATGTCGAATCAACCCAGCTCTCAAACAGGAAAATATAACACTTGTACTAGTAAAGGTAAAGGTTTCCCTTGCTCAAAAGCCAGTCAAATCCAACTCTAGGGTGCGGTGCTCATCTCCGTTTCCAAGCGGAAGAGCCAGCGCTGTCCAAAGACTTTTCCGTGGTCATGACTTGACACCAAGGCGCACGGAACGCTGTTACCTTCCCACTGAAGCAGTACCTATTTATCTACTTGCAATTTCTTGCTTTTGAACTGCTAGGTTGGCAGGAGCTGGGACCACAGACGGGTGCTTACTTCGTCATGTGGCACTTGGGTTTTGAACTGCTGAACTACCGACCTTCCAGTCTGCAGTTCAGCATCTTAACCACTTCAGCCACCGCAGCCCCTAACACTTGTACTACAAACATGCAATTCCGTGCCTAGCACCTGAGCCATATATGATTTAGAAAGCTACCTGAAATGTCTTTATGAAAGTGCTGGTAGCATCCTTTGGATAGCACAGTGACCTTTTTTGATAAGGTGTGGTACTTCTTTAAAACACCTTTTCATTCCCCTTCCCAATCAGCAAGGCTTTAAACGTTTCTTTGAGATGTTACCAGTTGTTGCTATGAGTTAAATTTACACGAGGCTTCTGAAATGTTTTAATTTGATAGTAGGCAGCTGCTTCAATGAAGCCTTGAAAGACTATTTGCAAAGGGTACACTATGAATTGAGATTCTGAGTAAGTCTTCACACTTGGCTAAAAGTTGATACTCTATGATTACCAGGAAATGTGAAAGCTCAACTCACCATTACCACCAAAGACATGAATATCTAACTGTTCACAGAGGTACATCACAAACGTGTTCACCTGAGGCAGAAGACCAATGAAGAACACAATAGGGAAGCATAGCGTAAACACTACAGAAAACAAAAGCATGAGAAAAACAAGTAAGTACATATTAGATCAACTGGCTCTCTTTCAACTTTAATTATGGAGAATATACCTGTTCCAATCGCACAGGAGAAATTATTTCACCCAGCCATCACATTCTAATTTCAGGTAGCTACCAATGCTATTTAACACGAAGAAAGACAGAAATGACGTTACCTAAAGTGGCCGCTGAAAGCAGGAGAGATCTGTTTTTCAATTTCAACCAGAGCAATGCTTTCTCAGCTTTAAGTCAGTGAAGGCACCTTGCACATTAAAGTAAAAGTGTTTGCTCTTCGTTCCTCTTTATCTCAACAGGACACATTCAATAAGAAAATGCCTGTCCACGAGAGGAGCTGAGATCGTAGAATTGAGAAGCCGGGAGGGACAGACAAAAAGTGTGGGCCAGACGCATTGTGGCAATTATGGTGGCATTAAGATGTCAGATGTAAGGTCAACTTCAGTGCCCTCACAGAAGAGACATACAGACAGTGGAGGGAATATGCATGTTGTTGCAATTTATTTCAGTTTAACAGCACCAGAAAACACATGGCCTACAGGTGAAATTGGCCTAATCAGCATGTATTCGTGTCTCTCTTCCCTATTACGTAACACTCACCAATTATGAGATGGGTTAGGAAGGATCTATCTGAGCACTCAATCTTTCCACAGGCTTCAATACGAGGGAAAACAATGGTTACAAAACAAGTGAGCTCAGAGGTGCATCCTCTGAACTGTTTATACTGGGGCGCAACTCTGCTCACATGTGCCTGCCTAATATAGTAGTTAACCATATGAAGACACTTGCCTACACTCAACTCTTTCAGTCGCTTTCCTAAATATTCCACTGTGTGGACCTTGCATTTTCATCTGAGCTCCGTTACTGGATTGGAAAGACTGTTTAAGACTTTTCTTTATAGAAAATGAACTTAAACCATCCCCACTGTGATAAAATGAATAATCTTAAACAAAAAATACTACTAGATTAGGGCAAAATGTATGAAGAAGTTACTCACCTATAATCAAATCCCTTGCTGAAAGCAGCAAAATTGGATTAGTGAAAGCCATCCCATACAATCTGAACCTTGCCATAAAAGTGATCCTGCTGCCATAGTCCAACAGCCAAATGAGGCCACAGCATATACAGAAATAAACAGGCCTGCTATAGGCTATGATTCGGTTATGACCCTGAAAATACAAGATTGGTTAATCCAAGTTATGAATCATGAGTATTCTTTCCTCCTAAGGTAAATAGTGAAACTTCATCTTGCATGCCAGATCAAATGAAAATTACATGCTGACTTCTATTATGTTGTTCTAATATAAAAATCTTGCAAATCTATGGACACTAGACCTTGCTTTGAAAGCACTGTAGATTCTCATTAAACTGCAATTTCATAATTAGATAACACATGCTTCTAGCAAAGACCCAAGAGTTCCACTTCCGATACTTCAGCTAATGCACTGTGTAATTATCAGATTTCTTTGCAGCTTCCATTACATTACGGTGTACATATTTCTTTAAACTATGTGACCCAGTTTTATGCATTAAGCACAGAATATTATTTTAAATTCCATTGTTCGCAGTATTTTTGTATACTTTGCCTACATTCAATGTTTAACACTTCCATAATTTTTTGGTTACATTTGTTATTACTCAAGTAGTTACAATTAGTATAATGGAAACTGGGCCCCATTAGGAATTGCTGGGGGGACGAGGAGCGTGCATGTATACTTGGGCAGGCTTTGGACATCCTTCTACCCAAATCTCCCTCTTCAGTATACTGTAAAGTGTCAGGAGCTTGGACACGTTAACCCCACAACCCTCACAAATGAGTTACAAGTAACTAGAGAGAGACAATTCGAAAAAGTCCAGGTGTTCCCTGTTTTTAATGAGGTATTTTTTTCAATTTTTCTGATGAGAAAAAATAGAAAATTTGGGAGAATACTGAAAGAAACTCCTATGAGACATTTCTTCTTTTAGACTGAGTAAAATGCTACTTAAGGCAAATGGTTTCACACAAAATGTATAGCATGATAAAGTCTGAGGACTTGCAATTTTATTATAGAAAAAGATAAATTATACTTTAAATTACATAAATATGCTGCACTGTATAATTTTATACAACCTATATTATACAACCTGTATAATTTTATACTAACTGCCAACCTAGCAGTTCGAAAGCAAGAAATTGCAAGTAGATAAATAGGTACCACTTCGATGGGAAAGTAACAGCGTTCCGTGCGCCTTGGTGTTTAGTCATGCTGGCCACATGACCACGGAAACATCTTCGGACAGCGCTGGCTCTTCGGCTTTGAAACGGAGATGAGCACCGTAACCCTAGAGTCGGATTCGACTGGCTTTCGAGCAAGGGAACCTTTACCTTTACTTTATAATTTTATATACTAAGTTATAAGTGATGCATTTTATGTTGTTCAACCAGTAAAAAAAGTTTGATAGGAAAACTATGACAGGAAAGTATTGCATATGTTTCAATCCCACTCAGAAAATGTCACAATTTTTAGAAATTTTACATCTCTGCGTAATGATGCATTTCTTATACGAATAAAAGCATGTGCATTACAACTGTGTTAAATACAATAAGTGCCCCAGAGGAGCTCTTTTTCCTCATGTTTCCACAGTGCCAAGAATACCAGCAGAACTGTAGGCTTCCTAGAGGGGTGACATGATCGAGGTTTATAAGATTATGCATAGGATAGAGCATGTAGAGAAAGAAGTACTTTTCTTCCTTTCTCACAATATAAGAACTTGTGGGCACTCAATGAAATTGCTGAGCAGTTGGGTTAGAACAGATGAAAGGAAGTACTTCTTCACCCAAAGAGTGATTAACACATGGAATTCACTGCCACAGCAGGTGGTGGTGGCTACAAGCATGGATGGCTTCAAGAGGGAATTAGATAAACATATGGAGCAGAGGTCCATCAGTGACTATTAGCCACAAGGGATAGATAGGAACTCTTAGGCTGGAGCAAGTGATGCACTGTATTCTTGGTGCTTGGGGGGGGGCAACAGTGGGAGAGCTTCTAGTGTCCTGGCCCCACTGCTGGACCTCCCAATGGCACCTGGTATTTTTGGCCACTGTGTGACAGAGTGTTGGACTGGATGGGCCATTGGCTTGATCCAACATTGGCATCTCTTATGTTCTTATGTTCTTAGAATACTGAAATGTTATATTGTATAACTTACATGCCGAGGAGAAGAGGAATCTGGTTGGACGCTCTAGAAAGTTGACAGGAAAGACAGAAAGAAGAACATTACTTAAGGTTTAATAACTATGGAATACAGATCTCTTCAGGATAGATCCAAAGGATATCCGTGTACCCCAGGACAAATTCCCAGGTAATGTGATTTCATCAAGCTTTTCATACCCACAAAGAAAGCAGTCCCTAGCTTAGCATGTGTTGCCATAGGTGGAAGTGGAAACCTCATATCACACCAAAGTGCTAGGATACACAAATGAGACTTGGAATACAGGCAATGGAAATTCAAAGTGCTAGGATACACAAATGAGACTTGGAATACAGGCAATGGAAATTCTCTGAAGAAGTAAAAATCTAATAACTTATAAAAATGAGGCATAATCAAAACCATAAGCTCAGGTGGGCACAACCCCCCCAAAAAAACACCTGTTATAAAACATCTTAACTGATCTTTTAGTCTGCAAGCACTATTGGGCATCCCCAAGGCAAAATATACCAGCATGTCAAGGTGATAATTGAAGTCCTACTCCACCCCCAAACTGATTTAGTTTCAAATACCAAAAGGTGCCAAAGGAAGGATGATATCAATTTCTGATTAAGTCATCAACATTACATTAGTTTGTATGGCGAGATTTTTAAATTTCCCCATCCAGAATATACACTTTAGGTTTGCTTGCTGGTGATCTTTTTGTCTTCCATCAGGAAACTATGCCTATAGATACACAAATAGATACACAAAAATATAGGTCCACCCAAAATATAGACCCACCCAGAGTAACTACATGATGATGAATCAGTTCTGGTTGTTCTGCATTATTAATAAGTAAAAGTAACTGACTCTGGATATGTGCATTTTAATATTTAATATCTTGGAACACTTCAACAGCAGATTCTCACAAATCTAAGGAAAGCAAGTTTGTACCAAGAGTGTGGGGGGGGGGGGGGAGTCCAAGAATAATTCTTTATATGGAAGCAATCTTACATAGCTGATTAGATTTCAGTATATTACAGCAACAGGCAAAAACTTTTTGCAAATACATTATTACATTTAGATACAAGTCTCCACTTTTAGAGGGTGACTACTAAAACACAGCTGGTTATACAAGTCATAAAAAGAACGGGTTGTATACTACCACTATGCACAGCTATTGGTGAAATGGTCTGTCAGCGCAAGTACCTACAGCAAAAGACTTTTCTGCCATTGACTGCAAGGAGTGGTATGATACAACTAAGTGTATTAGCATACAAAACTGACACTGAGGACAGAAGTTACCTTGAGCAAGGAATACTGGCAGCTGGCAATTACCAAGCAAAATTGGAAGACCCAGATATCCTTGAAAAAGCCTTCTATGAGGAGCAGAGAACCCAAGAAAGCTACTTGGATAGCCAGAATAACTGCCAGAACATTTTCCAAGATCTCCCGATTCCTATGGAGAAACAAAAAAAGCATGTGGTATCGAGAAACCAAACAGATTTGTGATAGGAATAAAAAATGCAGGAATGTAAGAAAGCAAACACCAAAATTCCTATGCCATCAATATTCAAAGTTTGATGAACTTGCTGTTTACACAGCTTTCTTCAAGCACAGTTCTACCATGGTTCTGCAGCAATTCAAGGTGCTCAGCATATTTCAGAACCAGAGATGTAATGAAAATTGTCATCCAGTACAGCACCAAGATAGAAAACAGGGCTATTTTGGGGCAGGAACGCACAGGCACGGAGTTCCGGCTGGCTTCAGAGTTGGCCACGCCCACTACAGCTAAAACCTCTAATATGCTAATGAACTGTGCTGTTGGGGTGTGGCTAATATGCTAATGAGTTTCTGCTGTTGGGTGTGGCCTATTATGCTAATGAGTCCCTGCTGGGCTTTTTCTACAAAAAGAGCCCTGGAAAAATATATTTACCATCCTGCAAAATCTTAACTATAATATGTCACTAGAAGTGAGAAAAACTTTCCAGAAAAGGTCCGGAACACCAAATACGGTAGTTGCAGTTGTACATGATTAAGCAAGCAAAAACTTGATCTAAAGAGAAATATCCAAGGTTACCTGAGGAAGAGCCGAACAAAAAATGCTCAGACCCATCATACTAAAAGTGAGTACTAAAAGGATAGTTCAATTGCATTCTCTCATATTCTCATAAGGGCACACATAAAAGCCACGCACATTTAAAATTCAATCCACAATAATCACTAATTGAAATACATTTGTTTAAAATCGCACTGGTAACATGGATGAAAACAAGCTCAAAGAAACCTAATGTATTGATACTTGTCATAACTACCTGAAGAGTTTCACAAATCAGTCACAGCAATGAACATATACTAACATGATTTTGGCACCTTTATTCAGGTTCCTTTTAAAAAAACAAACAACCATCTCACATTTTCCCCAGCCCTTCAACTTTGTGATGTTCTGAATGGAACTAGCCAATAGGCTTCGGTTGGCATTAAATACCATTCTGGTGCTTTTAAAAGCTGGCTTCCAAATGCTATTTTCTAGTGAGTTGTTTGGGAAGCTTGATTTTTTTAAAACTGCTGCAATAGTGACTTGTATTTAAGTCAATGGGTTTGGCTCCAGATCCCATGAACTAAACACATTCATGGAAAGGGAGCTTTCCTGCCAACCATTTCCCCCAACAACTAACAAAAAAGTAGCTTTTGAGGGTCTCTCCACAGCATGATGCCACATGGCAACTATGGAAAGGCCTGCAGTAGAAGTATGAATTGGCCAGGGAAGCCTCCTCATTCTAGCAGAGCAGCTGTAGAACAAGCTGCACTTGCATAAAAGTGAGCAAAGATGATTTCACCCAATTCCTCTTCGTTGCTATAGATACTTCACCATCGTACTGCTGGATATATCACCCTGGACAGTCCCATAACCCCAGCAGTTGGGGGAAAGGGACACAATGGATTACTGGGGGAAGGTGGGAAATATCTACTTCCTTGAACTCATTCTATTGGTAGACCTTTGGATTGAGTCCAACTATAATCCATTCTAGTACCAAAACAAAGTTTTGCAGAACAGTGTTAATCTGCTTCCCTCTGAGTTCTACCTTAAATTGAGTTTTAATTTAAATCAGTTAATTACACTTGGCAGCTACCTTCTTGAACTGTGTTAGAATAATATGCACACATAAGATCTCACCTATCAAACAATGCCAAAAGAGTTAGCCTATCAAAATTGATACCAATCCAGATCTTCGGTAGGATCCAAAAGCGATAATAGTGTTTGACTTTTTTGGCTGCTTCCTCTGGAGGTTGCAAATGGTCATGCAGATCAGGGCTTAGATCAATGTCTTGATGTTCCAGGAGATCTGTATCTATGGTCAGCAACCTGTTCAGCCTGATCTGGGGAAGGGAAAGCTACAACAAAATCAATAGTAAGTTGCTTTATACTTTATTTCTGCATCCTAAAAATGATGGCTTTGAAATAAACTATCCCTCTGACCCCCTACCCTCTTACGGGGGGGGGGGGATGGGACGGGGACATACTGCTCTTGGTAAAAACACTCAAACAGCAGGTTTGAGCTTGCGTGTACAGATAAGATTTGTATTCACTGCAGTCACTCTTTCAAAAACTGGCTAGTTATTTCTACAAATCTAAATGCAGACCCTTTTCAGGGATCAAAGACAGTGCACAGATGGCACAGCAGAAAACCAGGCTCTGCGTAGAGAGACTCCATTTCCTCCAGAGCAACAGTTATTCTAGAGTATTTTAATTGATGAGGTGAACACTTATGAAGCTATAATATACATGACCTAAATCTGACAAAGGGAGTTTTGACTCTTGACAGCTTATATTCTGAAAATCTGGTTGGTCTCTAAGGTGCTGCTGGACTCAAACCATGACCTAAACCATGAAAATGAACAGTGAACAATCCAAACTATGCTTCAAGTAAGACTTGAGAAATCTTTTCCCATCTCTGAGGGTAGCAACATTGCTCTCACATCTAGCTATTTGAAGCACAGAAAATGCATGCAAAATGATCTCTGCATTCTCTAGCTGCTAAACAGCCGAATCAATGACTGAGTCTTGCATTCATATACATGGTATAATCACACTGTATCAATGCTTATAAAGTGATGTTTGACCATTTGCTTATAAAGAAATTGTGAGTGCAAAAAAACCAAACTTACTAAATCATGTGGATAAAAACGAACTGAGGTAGAACTTGATACATGAGAGTCCGTGTCACTGTAACAATAAAAGGAGGGCTTCAGTTTGATAGCAAAGTAACAATCCTATTTCTGGTATGAGAAATTATTCATTTTTTGTCATTTCTAGAATATTCATTACCCTATTTTGAAATAAGTTGCTAAAGAAAAAGCAGCATGGATTTAAGCAAAGGACAATTGTGTGTGAACATCCTAACAGTCACTCAAAACTGAAGCAGCAAGTAAAACAAAACACCTTTTGGGGTATTGTCTCCCCCTTCTTTCAAGGAACTGAATACTCAGAAGGTTAAAAACTGTCTTTATTACAATTATCCAGTAATGGGTGATGTTTGAGAAAACCTAACCTAGCCCAACAATTGACATTTTACACTTCCAAAAAAGTGTGCTGGCAATGATCAGTTATGAACATGGCAACTCTTCTTCCTCAGTTCTTAGCAGTTAGATGCTCTGAACATTCCATGTGCAGAAACTATGTTTCTGGTGATCTTAAATAACCATTTGACATGTCTTCCAAGATTCTTTTAATATATTTCTGATCTTAACAATTGACCATCTTGACTACTCACATCATAGCATATCTAACATGCAATTTCAGATTATAATGATTAACAACATTTTCCTTTATTTGCCTTGAACAGATTTATAATTTTCAGAAACATTTAAGCCATGAGAGAAGTCTGAGGGGCACAGACACATCTCCGTTTCAGAATCAGCTCCCTAGAAAGCCAAGATCCAGTTCTGTGAGTTTGTGTGTTTTTTGCCTGTCATACCTTTTCCCTGATGAGGTCTTGTCAGGAAGCATCTGTAGATTCTGCCTGTTTGTCTTCTGTTCTTGGAATTGCCTATTTGCAGCAGAATATTAGCCCTCATTTTCTTAGTCCTCATTACTTGTGATTTTTTTTAATACACCCTCTCTCTAGCAATAGGGATAGGAAGATATTTACAGTAGAATATTGGCCCTCTTTGCTTAGTCCTCATTCACTTTTTTTTTTACACATCCTCCCTCTGGCAATAGTGAAGGTTCAGGACCAAGGGGTAGGGGGACACATATCCAATTGTGGAATGGTTTAGAATTAGGGACAAGCCAGTTGCAACATGTACTCATTCACTGGGATTAATCAGCTAATGTGTATGCCTAGTACAAAATGGCTAATTCCATGTTTACAATGGCTTAGAACAAAAGGAATTATTGGAACCTGCACATTTGTGGGACCCTGACAGACAGTGCCATCTGAGTTAAACTGCGAGGGGAAAGATAATTTTGCCTAAAAACTTTATTTGGCTATTGCAAATAGCATTTCCCTCTGAGTTTGCTTTGTAATAACCATTTTATAATTTTGCTTAAAAGAACAACCATGTTAGTTCTCAATATTCAGACTGCACCCAAATTTTTAGCAGATTTTTACCAAATTTGTGCCCAGTATTGCTTAATGACTCACTTCCTTGCAAAGGACTCCATGGGCAAATTTGCTAGTGAATCAAAAACCTAGGTTGAGTGATGGGACTTCCTGTCGGCACGGCACGGCAACAGGCAGTCTTCAGATTGCTCCGAGACACCCAATTCATTTCCGCTTCTTATGAGGCCTCCCAGTACCCGGGAGACCCCTGCCAGATCTCCCAGAGAGAGATCTGGAGCAGGGAGCTTTGTTGTGGCCCCTCCTGTGACTGACAATGCGGGGGGGGGGGGGCGGTTTCTTGCGCCGAAGCAGGAGTGGTTTGTAAAGGGAAGCATGGCCTCCATGTTCCTCACAGCCGCCGCCTCCCGTTTTATCTATGTTTGCATTTGTATGGATTAAAATTACAGCAACAAAGCAATACAGAAGGAAATTTCAAATAAAAGAACTGTGAGTACATATATCTTCAAGTTTAAAGAAGGTTAGTAAAATACCCCGAATGTAAAGGTCCAAAATGGAAAAAGAAAGCAGCTAGAAGCTGAGAGGGAATGAGCTGAGTGTCAACTACCATTTTTTTTCCCCCGGGATAACAGTGGTTGTTCTCTTTGGAAAAGAACTATAGTGGATATAGAACGGGTCCGAAATTCCAACTGAATGATATCTAGTTACGAAACCTGAATGAACTTGTGTGAACAGAGTGATTAAAATGGCGTTTGCAAGGGGAACCAACATGGAGGATGAAACTGATGAAAATACTTTGGTGGGAGAACTGTCGGTAGAGCAATTTCTAAGGATCTTGAAGGAGGGAATACAAAAGGGTATTGAACAAGCGTTTGTAAGCTTACACAACCCTCAATTGGAGACAGAGAGTACTGAAAAATCAGAACAATGCGATCAGAGTTCTGAGGAGATTTCTGGGTGTCAGCAAGAAAAGGAAAGTATGGAGATGCCATATCTATTGAACCAAAGGCGAATTAAGAAGACGATTAAAGTGAGCTATTTGAAGAGGGAGGCAACAAAAAGAAAGGTACAAAGATTGTTTCTCAAAAAGGAGAAAAATTGGAAAAGGAAAAGACAAGAACGATTTGTTTGGAAGTCTAAAAAGGACAACATAGTATTGAGGTATGATTTTTCGAGAGCTATTGAGGGGAGATTGGAAATGAACTATCACTCCTGTAAGAGGAAAAAACACAGACATGTTGCTACGGAAAATGAGGCTCTAGATCCATAGAAGACAAATTAAAATATATGAAAAAAATGTTTATGTAATTTCTTTTTCTCCCTTTTTGAAAGTGTGTAAAATGGAATGAATTGACCTGATTAATGTGTTGTTAGTTTACAGATTATAGTGGGAAGTGTTAGTGGATATAAATTAAAGGGTGGTAGTAAAAAGGAGATAGCAGAGTGATAGAGGGTAATTAAGTTGTATGGAAGAGGGTTAAATTAATATTAATTAAATGTTGGAGTGGATAAACTAAGTCAGATCAAGATATATTTAAAGGGGAAAGGAAAAGGTAATAATGTTTATGTAACTTTTTTTTCTTTTTGAGAGTGTATAAATTGGAATGAATTGACCTGATTAATGTGTTGTTAGTTTACAGATTACAGTGGTAAGTGTGAGAGGTCATAAATTAAAGGGTGGTGGTAAAAAGGAGATAGCAGAGTTATAGAAGGTAATTAAGTGGTATGGAAGAGGGTTAAGTTAATATTAATTAAATGTTGGAGTGGATAATTAGGTATGTGATAGTAAATTTTGGGGATTGGTATGTATGTTGTATAGGAAAATGATTAAGCATAGTGATAAAATATATTAGAAATCAATGTATGGAAAACATTTAAGAAATTAGTGGAGAATATCTGATGTTATAGTATTTCCCTAAAGTAAAATTAATTAAAGATTTTATACTAATTTTGCTAAAGGACAACCCTGACTTGAATAGTTGGGAGGTAGACAATGAAAATATTGAAATAATAGTAAAAAATTAAATAAACATAAAATTAACATAATATAATATAAATTTTCAAAACCTATGACATGTTTATTATAGAAACATGAAATTTATTGGATACTGGAACAAGTAGGAATTTTTCCAGCATCTTGCTTTGAGAGAACAAGGTTGATTTTGAAGGATGGTTGGCTTAGTATTTATAGAGATTACAAATTCATAAATGATGAAGTTAAATCTTAAGAAATATTAATAATGGATGTATGTACTCAAAAATAACTTTATTTAGTCATTGATTAGAAGAAAAATGTAATTACGCTTGTTTGACTTGTTGCTGTTCAGAATATATTTGTAATATAGGGTGTTAACGGGATGGAATGTTGATATAAGATATGTTATAGGTATATGCATTATAGTAAAAACCCAATTAAAAATATATTTAAAAAAAGCAAACCTAGGTTGAGGCAAACAGCGTCAAACCCCAGGCATTAAAACCCAGTTCTTTCCCATGGCTTGAATTGTTTTTGGGAAGTACTCAAAGCTATGGAAAAAAAATCATTCCCAGCAAATTAAAATACAGGCATTGCCTAAATTTCACTCCTGTGTAAAGCCTCTAAGAGTTTGAAAAGAAGCGGGGGAGGGGGATACATGTTTTATTTTTGCCAGATAGCAAATTAAAGAAAGATTTAAAAACTGAAACAGAAATTGTCATGTTACAATAAACACAAAGGAAAATTATATTATTTTGATTTATAAATAGTATGCGGAGTCAACTTCATGCCAGCCAAGCCCCCCAGAAGAAACCCATGTTTCTAGATAAAACTTAAAAAACAACTACAAATCAAATAATAATTTCACCTATTACATACAAAAAAACCCTGCCTCGTAATATGTAAGGATAACAATACAGCCTGACCCTCAAGATTGCTCTAAGAAAGTACATGAAGTTCTTTGGACACTTGAAATATGCTATAAAACCCAAGCTTTATTTGACCAAAGAGGACCTAACTGTTCCTATATACCTCAAATCTCAATTTTATAGGTGATCCTAGGCTTTCACAAGAGTACACAGACACTTCAGAATATTTCAAAACTGTCTTTATAGCCAGCATTGTGGCATATAATACAAAGACTGGCTTTCAAAAAACACACCAGATATTAGATGTTCTTCTTGCAGCTGGCTCAAAATTCACAAGCGACATATCGCAGCCCCCTGCCTCGTAGAGTGTAGAACTGAACTTACCTATTAAAGAAAAATACAAAATAGATTTAAATAATGTTTCATCTTTGTGAAAAGGCTGCAGTAATAAGAACATGTACTCTTAATTCCTTTTACAGAATTCTCATCCACATGTAAGTTATTTTGTTTACATATAATTATAACTCAAGGGAAAAAATCTTTTGATGGTCTGAAGCAGTGTGTCCAAATTGGTCACAATCAAAAATACAGATTAGCACACACAGCCAAGCATTTTCCCACAGCATTACAAATGCACACACATTTCACTATCCTGTCCCTGGAATTTTCTTGAGCCTGGTCTTTGTACCTAGCTAAATCAACTCATTAACATTCTGTAAGACAGCCAGCATCACAATGCATTAAACCCAGGGGTCATTTCCTGCAGGAACGCACAGGAGCAGAGCTCCGGCAGGAAGGAGCTCAGGGGGCAGGCCCCATCCCCTGCTCCGAGCAGTCCTCAGTTGGGCCATGAGGAGCAAGAAGCAGCCAGGTAAGTTGCAGAGCCCTCCCCTGCCTTCAGGTACAAGCTCTCCCTCCTCTGTGAGAGCAGATCTGCATGTCCCCCCCCAGCTAGCAATCCAAAACAGTCCAGTGGCACCTTTAAGACCAAGTTTTATTTTAATCCCAAGTTTTATTCAGAGTCAAGCTCTCCCTCCTCTGTGAGGACAGATCTGCATGTCCCCCCCCCCAATAGCTAGCAATCCAAAACAGTCCAGTGGAGCATGAGCGGTTGGTGTTGCCTTCTGACATACTTCCGGTGATGACAGGGGGTGTGGCATATGCAAATAAGTTATGCTAATAAGTTATGCTAATGAGCTCCTGCCCCTCTTTTTCTACGAAATGACCCCTGATTAAACCTATTTATATTGCGGCAGTATTTATATTATTGTGTTGTTATCCCATGTCCAAAAGAGCATCAGAGCTGAAGAAGATCTAAACAGCCAAGGTACAGGGGTAACTTCCTTATACGGGAAGAATTTTAAAAGCTGGACATATCAGAAAAAACATGACCAAGAAAAGATATAGTAATTTATAAAATTAGCAATGGGGAGAATTTCCAATGCGCTACATCAAAACTTGGGATCACCCAACAAAACTGATTGGCAGGATGTTTAGAACAAATAAAGCAGGTACTTCATTTAATAATACATAACTGATATACAGAATTCATTGCCACATCACCATTAATGGCTGTTTTGATTTATTCAGAAGCACCTGTTTGGCTACTGTTGGAAACAGAATGCTGAATGGAATCATGGTCTGATACAGCTGGGCCAGAAAAAGGAAGGATGAAAAAACAGATGAGGTCAGATTCATAGTTTCTCCCATACATACCCTAACATGCCATGTGCACATGCTAAACACTTGTATGCACTGCTGTGTGTAAATTGCCAAGGCCTGTTCTACACTGGTATGTTATAAATTATATGAATTACAAGTGGGGACCCACAAGAAACTGCCCACCTTTGCTTCCTCCCACCCACAAGAAACTGCCCACCCACAAGAAACTGCCCACCTTTGCTTCCTCCCCTCTCCCCCTACTTCTCTCATACTCTTTCTCCCTCCCTCTTTCTCCCTCCTGCAATCCTTCTCTCTTTCTCTCTCTCTTCCACTCTGTGCCTGTCATTTCGTCTCTCTTTCTGGCCCCCACCCCATCACTTTCTCTTTCTGCCCATCACTCCCCCCGCACCCCCCCCATACAGCAGCAGTGGTGGTAGCGGTGGCTCTCCAGGAATCACAGTGGATCTCTCTACTACAAATATCAGTTCTCTTTACAGTTGCCAGCTCCAGGTTGGGAAATTCCTAGAGATTTGGGAGTACAGGTTCAGGGAGGGAAGCAACTTCAGCAGAGTATAATGCCACATACGCCACCCTCCAAAGGCATTTTCTCTAGGTGAACTGATCTCTGTCATTTGGAGAGCAGTTGTGATTTTGGGTGAGCTCCAGCCCCCACCTGGAGGTTGGCAACGACAGTTCCCCTGGAGGAAATGGCTGCTTTGGAGGAGGAAACCTATGCCACTATACCCTTCTGAGTCCCCTCCCCAGGCTCCACCCCCAAATCTCCAGGGATTTTCTAATCTGGAATTGCCAGCCCTATCTCCTTCCCGCCCAACAGCCAACCTACCTTTATCTGTTCTTCTGTCTTAAGCTTTCCCTCTCTCCCTCTCCCCAGCAGCCTCTGCCTAGGAAAACTGCAGCCCAGTTGTGTGGTGCCACAGTTCCCTGCCCCATTCTCTCCCTCTCAGGCATTCAGCAACCTACATTTTATCTGCCTCCCATTTTCAGCTATAGTTATTTACTTCATTTATACCCAACCATTCTCCACAGTGGAGACCAAAGTAGCAAACGTTTTTTTTCCTCTGCTCCTTTTTATCCACAAAATAACCCTGTAAGGTAGATTAGACTGAAAGTATGTGACTGGTCTAAAATCACCCAGTGAGCTTCTGCAACAAGATGGGGATTCGAACTTGGGTCTCCCAGGCCCTACTCTGAAGCTTTAACAGCTAGACCACACTGGCTTTCATAGGGTAGCTGCTGTTGAACAGTAGCAAGCAGCCAGGTCTAGCTGAGTCATGCAAGTCGAGTGGTATCAAAGTACTCAAACTGCCAGGCCTCAGGTAGCCAACCTCCAGGTGGGCCCTGGAGATCTGCCAGAACTACAACTGAACTCCAGACAACAGGGAACTGCCCCTCTGAAGAAAATGACTGGCATATCTGTCTGAGGCCTCTCCCCTCTCCAAACCCTACTCCCACCCCACCCCAAAATCTCTAGGAATCTCCCAAACTGGAGATGTCAACCCAAGGTCTGGCCCCAAGATGCCCTACCTCAGTGGACAAAATAGGCCTGGAAAGGGCTCTGCCTCCTTGCCCTTGTTTTTACTGACAGAAGCAAGCCTTGGAATGCTGTGATTGCCTAACAGCAACCACTGAGGGAATTCACTGATTAAAGCTACAGGTGTTCCTTTTATCATTTTCAGATTTTTTAAAACCTGTTCAGTGAATTTTTAAAAAAATTCACAGTTTTCTGCAGATCAAGGGCCCTTTTCAGGTTGGTAGAAAGATCTGTCTTACCCATTCACTGCTCCAGTCACCGGATTTAAGTATCCAAAGATATCCTGACTTTGCTATTAGAATATAAGATTTACATTGTCTCCCCCACAGTTCTAACTGTCTTCTTGAACAGAGAACAGAGGATTCATTTCAGAGAACGAAGTTTGCCAATTTCCCTGTATATACGACAACAAACAAAATTCTTGCTTTGATCACTGAATTACAAAAGTCACCCTGAGATTATCTGCATTAATATAAACTTTGTTTTGCTTCTCAGCTCATTATTCTGAATTAACACATTGGATTAACAGACATACATATCAGATTCTCAAGAAACACCACTTGCTTTGTTGACTCTGGCAAATTAGAATCAGATCCAGATAGCCTAAATTTTGAAAGCACCAGTTCTTATTTTCCTTTTAGGCCTTCAACATGTCACAAATGACCATCACAGCTATCAGCAGTACAGTAACTTTTGTGGGCTCATAACATTTGTGCTTATTTGCAAGGCTGACAGAGGCTCAAATGAAGAAATGACACTACGATTAAAGAATTTCAAGTTGTTGATGTTTGACTTGACAACCATAATTTCTGACCGACTGGTGAAGCAGAGCAGTGATTCTGGTTTGCAAACCTTTTTTTTTTTTTGCCATCAAGTCACAGCTGACTTACAGCAACCCTGTAGGGTTTTCAAGGCAAAAGACATTCAGAGGTAGTTTGCCATTGCCTGCCTCTGCATCACGACCCTGGTATTCCTTGGTGGTCTCCCATCCAAATACTAGCCAGGGCCAATGCTGCTTAGCTTCTGAGATATGATGAGATCAGGCTACCCAGGCCAGTGCAGTGAAGTAAGAGCAGAGGGAAAAAAATTAACCATAGTTTTAGCTAATTCCGATTTACCATACGGTGACAGGCAATACCACTGTGGTCAAGAGCACAATATAAATGCCCAGTGAAGCCCTTTTATTTCAATTACTGTGCTGCATAAATAGTCTGACTGGCATCAGTATGGTAATATTTCTTGATCTCCTTATGTCTGAATGTCTAGTTGCCTTTTCCTCTATGTTGTTGCCTTCCCTCACCAAGGAATGTCAAATATCATGCAACCATGGGCTCAAACTGGGGTCCATCTTTGTTTTTTTCGGGTATGTTTACTACTGTAAATTCCAGTTTAATATGATGTAGAATTTTTTTTTGGGGGGGGGGGAGAAAAACATCTCTATACCATGATTTAAGTTCTAAAATATGGTAAGCACAAACCATGGTTTGGGAACACATCTGTAATGAAAAAGAGCCACTGGATTTCTTTTGAGAACACAGTACAAATCAGAGTACCCATCCAAAGCTACAGTACACAATGGATAATCATATAATCCTTCACGCAAAAAATATAATTTGAAGGTTAAATATGCTTACAAATGCACAATTAGAATTGTGATTGACATGACTCTGGGGCATACATCCACTACGGTGTCTTGCAGACACATTTTTTCTTTCAAGTGTTATAACATGGTGAAGATAGCATAAACACATTTTGTATGAATTGGATCCTAAGTAACTGCAGAGCAAGTTTGCTGAAGAGATTTTAACTGCTTCCCCCTTTGTGCTGCAGCTTTTTATATCTTCTGAAAACCCACTCCTGAAGGAAAAAAGGGCTCCGCCATGAATACTGTGAGAAGCAGCAAGAAGGGCTGCCACCAGGAGACTGAATCAACAGAAGCCCCCCCCCCCCCCCCAATCGTAAGAAGTGTGAAGTAATGCCAGTTCTTCCTTCTGGCTTCAGCCCCTGTTCTTATATTATTACCATAAAATTATTAATGAACGTGGAACAAAACAACATTCCATGTGGGAAGCCTGGCTTTTCAGACATCCGACAAACTAAGACGTGTAACTTTTATGGAAACGAGGATTAAGATAAAGCAATGATCAATACCAACTTTAACACAAAGTCCTGTTACCTGCTGGAGGCAAAGTGTCAAAGACTTTATAAACCATCTTATTTATGTATATCCATTTAATTTCCGCTTGGGCCCTCTCCTCATGTTTGTCACAGCACTTTATAGCATACACAAAAGCCTAGTTTCTAAATTCCAGAATTACAAAGAGATATTTTAAAGGCAATTTAGGCAGCACTGGCTAAACCTTCTATGCAACTGTTTCTTTGCCTTGTCTATTTTTTAGTCCCTGTCAGTGTCCCTTGAAGCTTCTTGATCCTTGTACTTGCCACAATATACTGTAGTAGCCTGAATATACACTAATGAGTTTCTGTGGGTGCAAAACTGCATCAATACTTTTAACTGAAGAACATGGGGTCCCCACCCAGCACAGAATTTAGTAATGCATACACAGATAAGTATGACAGACATTGGACTTCTTCTTTTTTTGCCATGCTTCCTCCTCTAGGAAAGGAACAATGGCTGGACTATATGAAGGAAGCCAGAAGAAAGAGACACAAGAAAAAACTGAACTGGCAAACAAGATGACTTGAACAAGTTTGACACACTCACTAGAATAAGCAAAAGCCATGTAACACTGTCATGAATGAATATCAAACATGTCTACTTTGTCACAGGCACACACATTAAAAGCACAGCACATGGTCACACAGCACCAAAGTAGTACACGCAATGTTCACAATGTTTCTCCTGCACTTCTGGACATCTGTAATATGTGTGATGCAGTTTTGCTTTGCCCCTCAAACAACTAATGCTCAGTCACATCACATTTTATTACAAACATCCAGTGTATAGAACCACTAAGCCATACATTAAGCCATGAAATATCTAAAGACAGGAAACTATGATTAAAGAACATACACCTCCAGAATGAATCCAAACTTTACCCCAAAAAAACAATTTTTAATTAAGCCATACATTAAGCCATGAAATACCTAAAGACAGGAAACTATGATTAAGGAACATACACCTCCAGAATGAATGCAAACTTTACCCCAAAAAAACAATTTTTAAAAACAAGTTCACATTGTGATATTTCTACTACTTGAATTATTGAATGATTATTATTAATTTTTATTCATTCACCAAAACAGTGACCATTCCAACTAACAACATCAAGCTCCAAACTCCTGAGGGAATGTGATCCAAATTGAATTCAGATGTATAACCTGGTGATCAAATATATATGTAGGTTTCCAAAAAGGAAAAGTTATTTCTAGAATGCAATTGTAACCCATTAGCATTTATAGAAACATAATCAATACCATCAATACGACAACTAGAAATTCTGCCCCTGCATCTGCAGAAGCCATTTGGGGGGGAGGGGGGACAACAACTTGCTGATGAACAAGCAGAAATTGGTATTCCAAGCCCACACAACCCATGCCCTGCATGCAAGATCAGGAAATGAACTTCTCATTTCATTCATTTTATTTCCCATTTCATTCATGCTCTTCATCTCCTAGCAGTTGAAGTCAGTCCGTGGTTGCCTGAGGAGAGGCAATAACCCATTCTTTCCCCATATTTCAGCTCTCCTCACTCATCAGAAGGCAACCATGCTCTCCAAAGTGGCTACTGCAACCTAACTGTAACACTGGAAGAGACACGGAATGAAGAACAGCTTGCTCTGCCAAGTTTACAACATTAGAGCATATAACTCAGTTTAAAGGCAGTAGAGGCGGACACTGATTTTTCTTTTGTTTTGCTCTGGGTCATCTTAATCAGAGAACAGAATGGGAGACGAAAGAGAGGAAAGAGTCAGGTGAGTGTCTAACAATTAGCTATATGGGTCTAATTCCTGTCCTGACATAAAATATCCAGCCAGCCAAGAAGGAAAAGCAAAATTCCCTGAACGTTAACACCTTACATTTTAACGCTTTTAATCAGTGTTCAGCAGAAAGGCAGGCATGATTCCTGAGACGTAACTGTACTGGTGATGGTGGTAGGGTTTGGGGAGTTGCCTGTAGCTGAGACATTTGCCAGCCAGAAACAGGAAAATACAGCTTTAGCTGCAGAGTCTCTGCTTCCATACCAGCCTGTTTCAAACACTGATAAGGGAAGTAGCAGATTGAGGCATGATGCTAACTCAGAAAATCCCTAGCACAGCACTATGATTTTATGTGGTACCATTTGGGGCTAGTGAAGGAAACTTCTGGGTGAGGACTAGAGACAGTAGCTACATCCCAATGTTCATGGTTAGACTGGGACCACTACCACCCCAAATTAACAACAGAACTTTATTCTATAATATAGCAGCAGAACAGTTGATGATACCCCAACTGTACTACAAGCCTTCCTAATAGTTTTCCAGGTTTTTGTTTTTAAAATCAAGCTGGGTAACAAAACTAAGCATACACAAGGGACCTAAAAGTTCTCAATCTCCCCAAGCTCCTCCAGCTTCCCCTATGATGGATTTATTACTGCAGCACTGAGCCTAAAAAGGGGCAGGGGAAAGACAAAATGGAAAAGGTAATTTGTGCAGGAAGTTTGCACAGTGACCACTTCAGTGCCACCAGCATTGATCCTCCCCTGGTATACTTCAAGGCTACTCTGTATAGCATCTAGAGAATGTTACAATGCTTGAGTGCTCCCATGTCTTTTTTATAGCAGCAATATGGAAGAATGATTGAGCCTTAAAGCACATGAATACAGACCATACATATTTAGGTAGCATGGTAAATAAATGGGTCAAAAAATAACCCAAAGAGGTTTAAACTTAGACATGTGTTGAAGGAAAAAGTATCAGCAGACAAATGTATCAGTTATAGAATGTTTAAATGACTACAAAAAACAAATGTAAAAAGTCCAATAAATGTAGGAGCAATGCAATCCTAATTATGCTTATTCAGAAGTATATGTCACCAAATTCCGACTTACTCCTAAGAAAACTTGAACAGAATGAAGCTTTTGAAGATTAGCAAATTTTAAGCTACTCAGTACCACAATTAGTTCTTCCAAGGAGTTAGGGTGACTTATGTGGATGTCTTCAGCCACTGAATCCCCAAGGCAGCTGTGTTGCAGCAAGTTGCCTTCTTTTATGACTATACCCAACCACATGATGGCAACATTGAATTCCAGTATTTTATAATCATGAAATGGAAAGCAGGAAGAGGGTTGACAGTCTGGGAGATACACCTGGAATTTGCTGTAACCTAATATATGTGTAAAAAGCTTTAAAAAAGAGAGAGAACATAGTCCTAATTTCATGCGGATACTTGTGCAGGCAATAAGTGGACAACATTACTTTGTTGACTCACATGACCTAAAAAATCTCTAGCCAGCCCAATATTCCCACAATCTCTATAAAGTAATAATACTTCATGTTGCTTTCTTCAAATGATACTCATGCTTCTATTTATGATGTGCTTGTGAGTTATCGTGTGCATTAAAGAGAAAACTGCCAAGCAGTAGCTGTTTTCTTGCAGCCAAAATTATTAATTGGATTTTATATAAGACATCTGACAGTTCAGCAGTCATCAGATGGCACATTCTGTGCTTAGTACAAAATGTAGAACAATTCAACAAGTCATTCCTATGACAAATTCCAATTATGCATTAAATTGAAAACAAGTCTGCTTAAAAATTACTGACTACACTTACAGCATGGTTCTGTTTCAATAATTTAAGATTTCAGGGTGACAGAACACCAGCCCTAACATAGTTTGTCCATTTTAACATACTCTTCAAAATCCAAGCATTATCTTCTACTACAGAAAATTGAGTATCTACCAACATAGAAAAATTGTTTTCACCTTTTTATGCTGTGACAAGAACTGCAACACAGTAATTTATAATAGTACTTAATACTAAAATATAGGCACAGCCGTGTTTTCAAATACTATTGCCTACATTCTAGATAACAGTTTTGAAAACCAAATAATGCATCACTGCTTTAGTCATCTATAAAGCAGCATGCTCCAGAGGCCATTAAACTGGGGGAAGGAAGGAATTTTCAGGTTTGCATGCTCCTTCCCCATCTACTCATAATCAGTTCAGTAAGTAAAACCTTTTGCTCTTGTAGCGAATATTAGTTTGTCATTATATCTAAACCAGAAACTGTGGTTTCTGCTCTTTGGTCAAACCAACATTCCAAATTAGGTAATAACAACTTATGGTTTGTCATAAGAGCAGAAGTCTTTAAATGAGCAGCATGTCAGGAAGGAAGAACAAGAATCCCCCAAGCTTATAACCAAGCAAGATTTGACATTATGTGTAATGCATGCAAATATATGTTCAGGAGCATCTATATCTTTATAGTAGAATCTCCATTTAAAAACATTATCTAAATGTTATTTGATGTAGACTATTTTAAGGAACTTTAATGTGTCCAAAGTATACCCAAGATGGGATTAGAGAACTAATTCGGTATCTTCAAAACAGTGATTATACTTAGTACAATTATTAAATATGAGGTGTTACCAAAAAAAAAGGCTAGAAGCAACTTGTTAAAAGAGAACCACTCTCAAAATTACAAAATGAAGCTAAGACTAAATAAGTTACAGTGCATTATTACCCAGAAAACTGCTGCATAAATGCTTCAATTTCACCAAGGTTACATAACGCCTGCATACCAAGTTCATCGTGCAAACTGCTACCGTCTACAGCAGATGCATTGTCATGTGGTGCTTCTAAGTGGACACTCCCATTTCTCACCAACAAGGAGGCGCTAGCACTGAGCACTGCGGCCTGGGAATGGGGGCGGGACTGGACTTTGACTTGGGTTGTGGACTGCTGCCCCTGCTGAA
>NW_015175414.1:75324-94242 GCF_001447785.1 Gekko japonicus
GGGGGGGGGGAGTCCATTCTTTTTCATTTCCATTAGGTTCACAGCGTTTAATAACAGAGAGAAAACTTAGGACTACTGTCTACCAGAGACTCACAGGGTGCCTGTGGGCCACTCACAGCTTCTTAACCTCAGCACCCCATCTGTGAAAAGGAGCAGCAGAAAGTTACCTCACAGATTGATAGGCATTATAGACTATAAAAGTTATAAAGTACTTTAAAATATAATATCTTACATTAATTATACTAAAGCATTTTCAGGTAGCTGTCATGAAATACAATTGAAAGCATAATTCTTGCTGGCCGAACATTGTTATATAAATATCTGCACATGTTCTGTACAATGAAATATCTATATACTAATTCTTAACAGTCCCTTCTGCAGATGGATACTTATTTCCAACAACAGCAGGCTCACTCTACCCCAACAGGTTTTTCTACAGACTCAGGGGACTCTGTGAGTCTGCAGAAAAATACAAAAAGTAAAAAAAAATCCTCAGGGAGGGTTGAATCCCTCCCCCAATACCTTTTGAAATGGCTGTCGCTGGGATCTCCTCCAGGCCGTGCAGCATCAACAGTGAAAGTATGGAATGTTGGGGGGGGGGGGGCTTTTTAACGGGTGTTCTGTCAGTAAAAAGCAGGGGAAGAGGGAAGGGCCCTTTCCAGACCTATTTTGGCCTTTCAGGGAGGGATCCTTAGGGCCAAGCCTGACAAGGGTTGCCAGTGCCAGACTGGAAAATTTCTATAGATTTTGTGGTAAAGTTTAAGGAGGGTTAGGTTTGGGGAAGGGAGAGGCCTCAGCTGGATATAATGTCACACAGTCTACCCTCCAAAGCAGCTATTTTCTCCAGGGAGACGGATCTCTGCAGTCTAGAGTTCAGTTGTAATTCTGGGGGGATCGCCAGACCCCACTTGGCGGTTGGCAACCATAGGCCGGGCAGCAACTTGATGCCATCTCACTTTCATGACTCCAGTAGGCTCGGCTGCTTGGTACTGTTCATCAGCAGCCACCATATGAAAGCCAGTGTGGTGCAGCAGTTAATGCTTCAGATTAGGGCAGGGGTGGCCAAACCGTGGCTCAGGAGCTGCATGAGACTCTTTCGCACATATTGTGCAGGGTGGCTGGGGAAACAAAGAGGAGGCATGCCTCTCCAATCAGTCTTCCCTTCCCCAGCAAGTGTTCCCCTCCCAGATAGGCTTGAAGTGAGTGGGGGGGGGGAAGCAGATAAAGAAAGCAACTTTAAATGCATTCTCAAAGCCCCCCACCACCAGCTTGGAGAAGGCATTGGTCTCTTTAAATCCCTTCTCCAAGCCAAGCCTGCTGGGGTGGGGGCAAGGGGGGCTTGGAGGGGGCATTTAAAGTTAGTTGCATTCTTTTCACCTCCCCCTCCCCATCTATTTGCTTTGATTCACTCTCTCTCTCTTTCCACCTCTTTCATTCTCTCTCTCTCTCTCTCTTTTTGACAAATATCCAAACCAGCCATATCCTCCATGAGAACTACCATTTCCAGCCTCCAGGTGAGGGCTGGAGATCACCCAGAATTACAACTGTTGTCTAGGTGACAGAGATCAGTTCCCCTGAATAAAATGGCTGTTTTGGAGGGGTGAATCTATGGCATTAAATCCTGCTGAGGCTGCTTGCTTCCCCAAGCCTCACTGTCCCAAGGCTCCATCTCCAGGAATTTCCCAACCTGGAATTGGCAGCCCTAAGGTGAATTGACCTCTGTAGCTGAGAGATCCATTGTGATTCCCAGGACACTGCCACTGCTGCTGTGGGGGGAGAGGAAGCAGGTGGGAGGCTAGGAGCACTGCCACCGCTGCTGCTGCTGTGCGGGGTGGGGGAGGAAGCAGGCAGGAGGCTGGGAGAGTGATGGGGCAGAAAGAGAGAGTGATGGGGTGGGGGGCAGAAAGAGAGAAAGAGTGATGAGGTGGGGAGGCAGAAAAACAAAGAGAATAATGAGGGGTCAGAAAGAGAGAGAAGTAACATGCATGGAGGAGAGATAGAGAGTAAAAAAAGGGGGCAGACAGAAGAAAAGAGTGTGAAAGAGGTAGGAGGAAAGGGGAAGAAGCAGAGGTGTGAGGAATGGGATAACCATTTGCAGGTCTCCACTTGTTCTTCTTATAACCTACAGCACTGTGGACAAGAAAACTGTCAGGAGAATCCTAAAGAGAACATGGGCAGATGTGGAACACCTTGATGATATGCTCTGACACTGTCCAAAAATGGGGGGATGACTATTATTCAAAAATCTCTTAGATTCTAGCAACAGAACAAGGCTTTCCCTCGTCCTCCTCTCCTCCCACCCTCACTACAGCTCAAGAAGATGCCCCTGAGTCTTGGACAGCCCTTTGGAACGCTATTCAATGTTGTGCCAATGACTGTATCCAGGAGAGAGGAGCCCAGAGAAATCAGAGACACCTTCCTCATGCTAACCTGCTTACAACAAGGGCGCTTTAGGATCCAAGCCGTTTAATGCTTATTAGGTACATCTAATCCTTTATTTTGCAACATGCATTTCTTGATAACAATGAAAATTCACTTTCCAATATCTGACTCTTCAATATTACATAAGAACGTAACAGACGCCAATGTTGGATCAGGCCAAAGGCCCATCCAGTCCAACACCTTGAGTCACACAGTGGCCAGAAATACCAGGTGCCATCAGGAGGTCCACCAGTGGGGCCAGGACATTAGAAGCCCTCCCACTGTTGACCCCCCCCAAGCACCAAGAAGACAGAGCATCACTTGCCCCAGAGCCCCTATCTATACCTTGTGGCTAATAGCCACTAATGGACCTCTGCTCCATATGCTTATCTAATTCCCTTTTGAAGCCGGCCATGCTTGTAGACACCACCACTTCCTGTGGCAGTGAATTCCATGTGTTAATCACTCTTTGGGTGAAGACGTACTTCCTTTTATCCGTTCTAACCCAACCGATCAGCAATTTTATTGAATGCCCATGAGTTCTTATATTGTGAAAAAGGGAGAAAAATACCTCTTCCCCTACCTGCTCTATCCCATGCATAATCTTTTTTTTAAAACTGCCCTCCAAAGGGGCAGGATTTTATTGCATTTTCCACATAACATACACAAACAATCATAACATATACATACATGTACATACATATGTACATACATACATATACATACGTCGTCGTTTTTCCAAGCTAAAGAGCCCTAAGCGCTTTAACCTTTCCGCATAGGGAAAGTGTTCCAACCTTTTTATCATTTGAGTGCGCTTTTTATCATTTTACCTTTTTATCATTTTCTGCGCTTTTTCCGAAGCTATAATATCCTTTTTAAGGTGTGGTGACCAGAACTGCACACAGTATTCCAAATGAGGTCGCACCATTGATTTATATCTCTCTCTTGCTCAGTCTCTGCCAGTTCAGACCCCATCAATGTGTATTTATATTTAGGATTTTTGGCTCCAATGTGCATCACCTTGCACTTGGCCACATTGAACCCCATTTGCCATGTTGGCGCCCACTTGCCCATCCTTGACAGATCCCTTTGGAGTGCCTCACAATCCTCACTGGTTTTCACCACCCTGAACAACTTCATATCATCCACAAATTTAGCCACTTCACTCCTTACTCCCATCTCCAAATCATTAATGAACAAGTTAAAAAGCAGTGGATCAAGTACTGATCCCTGCGGTACCCCACTGCTTACCACCCTCCACTGAGAAAATTGCCCATTTATACTCACTCTCTGTTTTCTATTAATTAGCCAGTTTTTGATCCATAAATATCCCATGATTTTTTAGCTTACTTAGGAGCCTTTGATGAGGAACTTTATCAAAAGCTTTCTAGAAGTCAAGGTAAACAATATCTATTGGGTCCCCCTTGTCCACATGTTTGTTCACCCCCTCAAAGAACACTAACAGGTTAGTGAGACAAGATCTTCCCTTACAGAACCCATGCTGAGTCTGCCTCAATTACCCGGTATCGACGTCAGACTGACTGGCCTGTAATTCCCTGGATCTCCTCTGGGACCCTTTTTAAAGATGGGAGTAACATTAGCTACCTTCCAGTCCTCAGGATTGGAGGCAGATTTAAGGAAAGATTACATATTTTTGTAAGGAGATCCAGAAGTTCTAATTAAATATTCTAATTAGCAGTTTCATTACTATGTTATTAGTTCTCATGGAAAGCTACAGAAATTACTATAAAGCAAACCTATAACATGCTTGAAAATCTTTGTATGCTAACAACTGAGAATCACAAGTCTCAGATAAAGAGTGTTTTACCAACTGAAGCAATTTTCTCTTCCTTGCCATTTTCCTATCACTTTATTTGTGCTCCAGAATAATGCCTATTCTGACCAGCCAGGCATATCCTTAATAACTATTATCCCCAAACTGACATGTCCCACTCACATAATTTAAAATAGTTTCCCAGAAAGTATTTTCATAAACCTTCTTTTAACAGATCTCAATTCCTTTTGGGCTAGCTTACCTGGCTGGTGATCCTCTTCTCATATGCACGCCACTGGAGGGGCACTATGCACTTAACATATTCAGTGGGCAGTTACATGTACAAAAATCATACCAACATAAAGCCTAAATTCTGCAATCCTTCTTCCTTTTGTAAAAAAAGGGCAAGAAGGGTGTAAACAAATCTCTGACGGATTAGCCCCTTCCTTTGTTACATAGTCAATGCTGGGGGAGAATCACACAAGCCCAAACACTTCTACACTTTGCAAAAACAATTAAGTGTTCCAATAGTTTATGGGTTTGTTTTGTTATTGACCTGTAGAAATTTGTGCTGCAAACTGAGTTCAAACTATCTATTTCAGTTTCATTAACATTTAAAGTTACTAAATTAAGTTTCTTTTTAAAAAAGATTCTTTCTCCACACAGTTGCATCCAGGGTGGGTTCAAGCCATTTTCTCACCTTAAGCATGGCACAATTTCCAATACCACCCAGTACCTAAATGGCACAAAATGGGTTCATGGAAAATAACATACAGTTCCTTCAGATTAAAAAAAAAAAAAAGAATAACATTAAACATGATACTTATTGGCACAGCAGAATTCATTTTAATGGGTGATACCGTTCTCTTCCTTATTAAAAGCAGAGTTCTGTGGTATGTAAGACTAACAAATTTATTACAGTCTAACTAATTTCTGTATTAAATTTCAACACTATACTTTATTGCCTCTGTTTAAGCCTTGATAAAAGAACCCATTCCTCACACATGACTGATGTCAAAGTTGTGTAACATATCTAAAGACACCACTGTGGATACTGTGAATAGTCACTGTCTTTGTCTTGTATACTGTTGAGTCCTGCAAGAGAAGTAATGCTACTCTGCATCCATAGAGTACCTTTTCCTCATGACTAAGTAACTGCATCCTCCCTACGCTTAATAATTTAGCAGCAGGTTGTTCTGGACACAGAACTCAGGCAAGATTTTCAAATACAAGGGCTGATGTCACAACCCCCTTCTTCTAGGTAAAAAAAATCCACTCCTGATTCCATTCCTCTCGTCCTTCAGCCTCGTAAAGACCAAAGAGGTATTTCTGAAATGCCTTGAGAACATAAGAGCAGCCCTGCTGGATCAGACTGGTAGTCCATCTAGTCCAGCATCCTATCTCATGCAGTGGCCAGTCAGTTCTTCTTAAGGTCCAACAACAGGGAGTAGAGACACTGGCCTTCTCCAATATTGCCTCCTGGCACTGGTATTCAGAGGTTTAGTCACCATGGCTACGAGCCATTGATAGATCTATCCTCCATGAATCACTTTTAAAGCTGTCTGTGCCTGTAGCTATAACTTCTCAGACACATTGGAAGAAGACAAATATTGACATAAATGTGTTATGCTTTATCAAGATATTAACTGTGCATAGGAATCTGAAGCCATTTCCTTTCCAAAATTCATCTCATTGCTAGAACCAGCACTGAATGTATTATTATGATTCTCACTGTAAATGTTTTTGTGCTCTTAGCAACACTACACTTACCAGCTGGAATAGAAAGGCAAGTTTAGATACCACTTTTCAGTATGATAAAGCTAATTAAAGATAGCTGAAAACATACATTTCTAAGACCTGGTCTGCATAGAAAAACAAGATAGGTCATGGCTACTTGATGATTCAAATGGAACAGCTTTGGTTCTAGATCTACTATTCAATTTATAAAATAGCCATCTACATGGTACATTAACTATACTCACACTTCAAACCTATGTAAAAAACAAAGAGGCTTTTAGAAGCCTAACCAAGCAGCATAACAAAGCTGTACTCTATGTAAAAACCTGTAGTCAGAAATCTCTCACAATGGTTCACACTTTTAAAAAAGAGATTTAAATAATATGGTGTAAATATCCATTTACTCTAAGATAATATAAAACGATAACTTAGAAACAAGCAAGTAGAGGATCCCTTCTGTAGAAGCAGATTCCCTCACCCCAACTTGCTGAAGCCCCTTTGTAGTAGGGGCGAGAACTAACTTTTTTTTTTGGGGGGGGGACTATGTTTCCATTTACTACACTAACTACTGAAAACACATTAAAATGATAAACTAAAGTACACAAATCATATTTTATTATTCTTTACAGGGGTGCATTTGGATTTTAAGAAGCTAAATCTTAAACTAAAAGAGGAGCCCTTCACTAACTACTGAAAACACATTAAAATGATAAACTAAAGTACACAAATCATATTTTATTATTCTTTACAGGGGTACATTTGGATTTTAAGAAGCTAAACCTAAACTAAAAGAAGAGCCCTTTAGGAAGCAGTATTTTAGAGAGCACTGTTCCTCGAGGCATAAAACACCACATGATCAAAAATTCTTTTAGGTCACCTATACATTAAAATGACTGGACTATAACTATGGCTTATGCAAACCCTAGGAAAAGAGCCAACACAGAGTGTGGAATCTTAGTGAAAACATGATGTTATTCACAAATGCACTCAGTGCTCAGTTCTTCAAAACAGATACATAGGCAAATACTGTCATCATAACCAGTAAGAATATAGGCCAATAAGGACAATGTTAGTCTGAATGGAAAAGAAAAAATTCAGTAATTCAGCTGCCACATCTCTCTTACTTCATTTGTGAGCTAAATTCTAATTCAGACAGGAAATTAAACTAGCCTTCAGGTGCTCTTCACAGGTTGTGAACCAGCATCTCTATCCAGACTTACTGAGTTTAAAACCCATTACGATGTAAAAAGGCCTCCTTGATACATGGTTAGGCCATTTCTATAGTACTAGAAGAACAGCTAGTATCTTCCACCCACAGTTTCTCTGCAGACATGTTTAGCATATTGTGCAATCCACACCAGGCCCTAGCAGTTACACAGGTGGGGGCAGCAATTTTTCTGCTACTTTTTTGCTGTCAACTCACAGCTGACATATGGCAACCGCTCGGGGTTTTCAAGGCAAGAGATGTTCAGAGGTGCTTCGCCATTGGCTGCCTCTAGGCCTGCCAAATCCCCCCGGGGGGGCGGATATCCCCCCGATTTGGAGGCCCGATTTCCGCCATGGCGGAATCAGGCCCCGGGGAAAACCCTATCCCGGCGTGCACATCAGCCGGATGTGACGTGCTGACGCCGGGCACACTGTGGCCCCGCCCCCAGTGTGCCCAGCATCAAGATGTCACATCCGGCTGACGTGCATGCGGCGCGCGCGCGCTGAGGACGCCAAACGGGAGCCCCCCGTTGCCAGGTAAAAACAATTTGGCAACCCTAGCTGCCTCTATTTTGCGACCCTGGACTTCCTTAGTGATCTCTCATGCAAACACTAACCAAGGCCCACCCTGCTTAGTTTCCAAGATCTGATGAGATCAGGCTAGCCTAAACTATCCAGGTTAGGATTCATGTAAATGCAGTCTTAATTCTGATTAACATCTTTATCATTGGGAAATTATGCTGACAACCTAATCACTACTCTTGGGAGCAAGTTCACTAACTGATTTCAGTAATAATTATAATTAATTAATAATTATCCTATGGCATTGTGTGTAGAATACCCAGGAGATTCTAAAATTGTCTGGCAGCCAGAAATTCTCGTTCTTTTAGTGTTATACACCACTAGGTTCCTCATGGTGAGCTAAGGTGGTGAGCTAGACTAGTTTTTAAGGCAAGAGATGCTTCAGAAGTGGTTTGTCATTGCTTGCCTCTGCATCACGACCCTGGTATTCCTTGGAGGTTGCCCTTCCAAATACTACCCAAGGCCGACCCTGCTAGTATTAACTTCCGAGATCTAATGGGATCAGGGTAGCCTGGGCTATCCAAGCCAGGTACTTGTTTCAGTAGACTCATTTGTATGTAAATATATTTAGCAATGGAGTGTCCAGTATTTCATGACCTAACATACAAATGCATCACTAACTGCAAACTAGTTTGTATTGCTGTAAGTTAGGATGTAGCCAAGAGATTAGAATTTGCAAAATTGATAGGAATAGCATTCTCTTGGAGACTTTAAAGAACTGTAATAATAATTAAGTGCTGTCCAATCATAACTGACTCATGACGACCCCTCATGGGGTTTTCAAGCCAAGAGATGACCAAAAGTGATTTGCCATAGCCTTTAAAAGTAAAGAAATAAAAGTATTGCAAAAGCATGGAACTGCAGGAACAACAATTATTCACGAGTGGATAATATAAAAGCCACCTTTGTATTTACAGTGTTTGCTACCTAGTTTCCCTCCCATAATCTATTAAAGCCATTATCACATCAGATAAGGAAAAATTAAGCCCATCCAGTAGTGGTAGAAAAGCCAGCAGAACCTTTTAAAGCTAACTAAATTGGCTGAGTTAAGGGGATGTACATAGAGATATTTATATAAACAGAATATCTGACTTTCTTCCAAGAAAGTCAGCGTTAAAGTCCACACCTCCTAAAGAGCACACCAGTATTGCAGCTCACAGAAATTTCAACTGATCTTAAGCATTTTGTTTTATTTAACTCTAGCATCTGTGTTCATTAAGCAATGAAACTGCAGCTACATAGCAAGAATTGAGAATATTTAAATATCATTTAAACATTTCTCGTATCTATGAAGGAGGGAACTTTTCCCAGATCAGAAAGAAAATGTGAAAATTCAAATAAAACTCCTGTTCACCCCCAATGCACAGTTTATACCCTGTGCACAGACTATAAGGATTAATGTTTAACAATTAGATGGCATGCACTAAACATTGAACAGCTTCTTGAAATAATTTAATTCACATTGGAATTGTCTAGAAGACTCATTTTAATAGTTAGTATAACTGTTCTTGTTCTAATAATTTAATACTTGAAATATTTGAATATTTGATCAACACGTGAACAAAATCTGGCCAAACTGACCCACCAAAACACCATGCTAAAGTCTATTCAGTCACCCTACCTACCAAAAGATTCCTCCCCCAAACATTCCCGAAGTGTTTATATTTACCTGAAAAAGAGATAGAACATGGGCCTACATTGTAAATGCTTGCCTTATAGCACATAATACGGATATTATTTCTTTTTGTCTCAATTTATGGTATATGCGATATTTTGATAATTTCTCAGAACATCCAAAGCTAAACATTGCCTCACTCAGTTGCATAATATGCCAAATGGAATATGTAAGTGGCCGTTTGCTTAGGCTGAGATATTGCAGAAAGCTTGTGGAAGGAGTTGGAGAAATGTGGATCTTTCTCTGCTTTTGTCTTCCCTTGGTGGGTTGTTGTTTAATCCTAAAGATCTGAAGGGGGACTCTCATGAAGAAAATGCACTACAATGTGGGGTATTGCAGTGAGGAGGGAAAACTGAACAACTGTCAATTCACTTCCACAGTCTAAATTCACTGGATTTCTTCTCCCCCTTGTAGCCCTCATAGAATAGTCATTTTGTTTACAAAGGACTCTTAACCACTCAGGACAAGCAGCAGGTTGATGAGGGAATGTAGAAGGCAGGGAAACATCTGCTATACCAACTCCTTCTGCAAGGTTTTCCACAGGATTCAACCCCTAGCCACTGCCAAAAAGCAAAGTTATTGTACAACTGAAGGAAGACCATTTCAAAGCAGCAGTTGAGAAAAGTTTGACTGTTCATGGGCAGGAAGGCCAGTATGCTATTGTGAGATTAAAACATTTTTTCTCCCAAATATCTAAATACAACTATATGATCAGAAGCCAACTCTACACAACTTGAATTCATTCCTGAATTCTGGCATCTATGTTGCAAACATCAGGATGACTAAGGGAGTTGAGGTTGTTTGCAACACTCCTTAACACAGATCTTTCTTCTACATTGGGAGGAGAGCAGGGGGGAGCTAGATGGAGGTGGTAGAGCACTTAAATACTTCAATTTCATGGCAGAAACTCTGTTCTGATTTGTTGCAATTGCAGGATAAAAGCAGAAAGACATGATGAAAGAACAAAGAGCATAATAGAATGGCGGGGAGAGGGAAGAGCAGGGATGGCATTTACTATAGTTAAAGTCAAACCACACATTTTCCCCCGTTTAAGGCCCTGCAACTGTAAGTATCTGCTTACTTCAGTTTAGCAAACTTAATGCATCCCCTATTTCTTTTCACTGAAAGTGACATTAAAAGGAAGGTGCAAAGAGGATTCCTTAGCTTTACTCCTGAACTATATCCACAAACATAACACTACAGTATAACTTCATTTTCCAAACTGTTCCTCTGTCCACCAGACAGAAAGCATGCTCATCAAAATAGCACAAAAAGGAGCAAATAAAATGTCCCCACGTGATTTCAAACCAATGTGATTCCCCTTGATGGACTAATATATATCCAATAAATATAGCAGTAATAGCAGTAGTAAGTGGACCATTACTCCTTTAATGAAAAAGTGCATGAACAGCACAGATGACACAGTATTTTGAAGTACCTCACATTTGTTGCCTTTATGCATATGAAATGAGCATCAGGGGCTGTTGTTACATTATACTGGCAGCAACTGAAAACACTGTTCACACTAATAACTTTCCATATGATTACTAGCCCATATCCAAACACTCCTCATGTATTTTAGACAATGTTAACCATACCAACAAAAACCTTTGATACCAGCTTTACAATTACAATTCTCACAAATAGATGCCATATAATGTGTGCTTCTAAAAGCACTCTTGCACTGGTTTGAATAGGTCCTAGAAGTTCTTGTGTCCAGACTGCTGATTGCAGCAAAGAAAATATGATCTTTGAGACCTTTTTTGGTTATACTTATCTAAAAAGTAGCATACAAGATGAGAAGTGTGCCTAATTTTGCATTCTCTGGAAGAATAATGAAAAATTAGATTGATTTTCAGCTATATTTTCTATAGTACCAGGAATAACCTAGAAGGTTTTCTTTTAAAAATGAATATTACAAAGTTGTTAAGTATTCACCAGTTATGATGGTCACAACCTAGAGCAGGGGTGTCAAACATAAGGCCTGGGGGCCAGAACTGGCCTGTCTAGGGCTCTTAACTGGCCCGCAAACAACTGATATGTATGGAAATGTAAGGTACTCTCCTTTTTATGGTATCTCTTGGGGGGAAAAACTGGGAACTAGTCTTGCATATGATTAAATACATTTATTGGGGGGGTTGGGGTTCCCCAGTAAATCAATTGCTTTCACTGCTAGGAATCAATTGCTTTTGTTTGTATTTTGGGTAAAAAATAATATTGTTAATCGGGTTTGCCTGTGTCCTTTATACAGTTTATATCTCCGGTATACAGCCCTCGTAATAAATGATTTTGACACCTCTGACCTAGAGTTTAGTTAGCTGACTTCTAGGATGGTTCGCAGTGATCAGGGATAATGAATAACTTTGGAATGAAACATCTTAGAAGCCTCTTTAGTTTCACAGAAAAGTTAAAGCATTATTCCTATGTTGTTTACTATAAATATCAAAAAAAGTGTTAAGGAGTCCCACAGAAGAGATCAATGAAAAGCAGGTGTCATCGTATCTAGCCAATGACTGCCCACTTCATGGCTATTCAACATTTCAGATCATAACTATCACAGCATATCAACTGTGCAATGCCAAATACACTCAGACTCTCTCAAATATAGTTCCTTTCAATAGTATCCATATTTCTATCACCTGGTATTCTGCCTAGTTTTGTATATCAATGGTTTTGCCCAAAGGACCTTATTTCTTCAGTACCCTTTGATTCAGTGGACATAGAAAATCTTTTTTGTTTCAGTCACCTAAACTGTAAGTTGTGCTGAGATGAGTCTGCCTTAGGGTGCAGTGGTTAGTGTTGGACTAGGGTCTGAGGAACCCAGGTTCAAATCACTACTCTGCCATGGAAATTTGCTGGCTGGCCTTGGGCCAGTTATACACACTGAGCCTAACCTAACTCATAGGGTTGTTGAGAGGATACAATGGAGGAGAGGAGAATGATGTATGCTGCTTTGGGCCACCACTGGGAACACAGCTGGGGTATAAATGAAGTAAATAAATAAAAATATATGGCTCACAGGGTTAGGTACAACGATGATACCAGGGGTTTTAAAATTTTGTATGTGGTGATAAAGCTTGTTATAAAATGTGGCAAAAAGCTATAGTATCCATGCTTTCTGGGGACTCCAGATAATATATTTCATATTCTGCCTTACATTATTGATTTTATGCTCTACGCTTAATATTTGCATTGGGTTAACATCTTTTCATACTTAATCTTGATGTATTCTCAGTTATTACTTGAAATTTGTTTTACTACTAGACAAGACGAATGTTATTCTATATTTGTTATACTTTGGTGTCTTTGTATCCTCTTTGTTCTGTAATTCTCTGGATCTGTTTCTCTAAATTATTTTTTATAGTCTCAGACTGTTAACACCGATCACAGTTCTGAAATTGAACCTTAAGAACAAAGGGAATGGTTTAACTTAGTCATGAGTGTTAGATTTCAAAGCTGAAAAACAGATATACAGAGCTGGAGAAATCCCAAGCGTGTGATGTCAAGGAATCTAAAATATTTTTCAGCCCTGCACACATATCTTCCTTTTCTAAACATATCTCTATGCCACATGTAGTACTATACAGATGCTAAGAGAATAATGTATTGGATTTCAGGATTAAAAGTGTAAAATTATGAAGTTTCCCCCCCCAAAAAAGTTCAACTAGGTGAGCAAGGTGAGAGACCAATATAATATTTTAGGTCTATAAAAATTGCTTGAAGTTTAACATTCTGTTAATGTCCCCAAAATTGATGTTCCTCTCCGAATAAGTGAAAATAAATCATAGCATATCAAGTTCACCTATTTCACGATCCTTGCTTTCATATTTTAGAAGTATACAGGAAGATAGATGCCTCATTTAATAATATTTCTACATTTCTGTGCTCATTTAAACAAGTGAAACATTTGAAGATTTGACACAAAACATAAATGAAAGAGCTAGTTGTGTGTCAGTTTGTTAGCATTTTGGCTGAACTAGAGTGATTCACTGGCCTAATCATGGGGAAATGGGAAGACACAAACGGTGTAGCGTACACATGCACAATTCAGAAAGATCACAAAAACATGCAGTAACAGCTCAAAGAGATTGGCTGGTTGGAAAAATGAGGGAATTGGGGAGGGCAAAACAAAGCATTTTAAACACTGTTGAGAGTGGGAAGCAGTGATCAGCTGCATGCACGTTAGATACTGTGGAACACAGATACCATACCTGAGGGGTGAGCCGATGAGCAATGTAGGAGGGGTAGGGTTACTCCCTGCATTGTGACGGCGCCGTACTGCCTGACGCCTAAATGTGCTGCGTTCACGACGAACTGTGACCACCTCCTCACTGGCTTGTGGTGCTGCATCAAGACAGACCAAGTCAAATTGCAGCCCAGACCACTCATGTACAGAGTTATCTTATTCTCTCCCCCCCCACCCCGTCAACTCATTTGTAGAAGAAATAGTTGCTCTGTCTGTTTTGCACAGATAATGCACAAATGGAGAATATTTAAAGGTGGAACCATCACCTTTTTAAAAAAGCCATAACTTTAATGTTCTAACCTGGGTGTATAAAATAATTTTTAAATCATTTTTAAAAAGAATTAAATAATTTTAACATGTTGAAGTGTCAGTTATGGATGTTTCAAATATAATTTGGATTTAAATGAAATATAAACTTAAATCTAAAATCATTTTTGAAAACTGAATCTATGACTCACAAAGGTAAAAACTGAAGTGGGGAGATGGGAGAGAAGAAACAATAAGCCTAAAGCCCTGGTGATTCATGATTCTTTGGATCCTGGCCTTAATCATCAAAACTAATTTTCTTAGTGTCTTTTAAGGTTGCAAGATCCCCCCTCGCTGCTGCTGGTGGTGGTGGTTAGGGTTGCCAACTCCAGGTTTGGGAACACCTGGAGATTTGGGGTGGGGCCTAGAAAGGACAGGGCTCTCAGTGGGATACAATGTCATAGAGTCTATCCTCCAAAGTATCCATTTTCTCCAGGGGAACTGATCTCTCTAGTCTGGAGATGAGCTATAATTCTGGGGGGTCTCCAGGTCCCACTTGGAGGCTGGCATCCCTATGACATGCACAGAGAAAGCAAAACAGAAATCAATTTTACATTTACCTCCATGCCACCAAGCAAATATATTGCAAAGGGCATATGGGCTGCAGGACCAAAGATTTTAGTGTATATTCCTAAATAGTATTTTATTTCAAAGCCAGTATGTTTGAACTGTTTTAGTAACCAGTTGGCACACACATTTGGTCCTGGAAGCATAGAATTTTAAAATAAAAAACTGATTTAAATCAAACTTTTTAAAAAATAATTTAAACCATGGTTTAAAATCATGGTTTAATATCAGCTTGATTTAAATCAATCTGCCCATCCAATATGCCCAAGGTCACACAAGTTGCAATTCCTCAGTTCCTTTAAAGTTCTGCTCTCCTGTACAGAGAGAGTTGTATAGAGACTAGTTCCAGTTCGTTTCCAATACAGGGGGGGAAACTGGTCTAGATAATGAACAGTTGTTATAGCTATTGCAACAATGTAGTTCCAGCAGAAAGAGTTCGGCTTGGATGGTAGAGCAGGGCTTGAATTCAACCTTTCATAGGCCCAATATAAAAGTCAGCCCTCCCTGCCCATTTATAAAAACAGTAAAAAGTTACCTCTCTCACAGGATGAGCATGAGTCAAAAAGACAGTTTGGAAAACACTTTGCAAATTAAAACGCTATATACGTTAGAAGTAGAAGGACTACCAATGGAATGGATTTGGTCTCATTCTTTGGCAACTCCTTCTACACAACATAAAGCTTTTTTTAGGGTGTTCTGTATGTACATCTCATACTCAGGAACCTGAAGACTAATCTTTACTTTCTAAGGCAGTTTTTTTAATTAGCTTTTTTTTAAATTAGCTTTTAAATGCCATGATGAATTCCGAGCCTTTGGGAACAGGACTCACTACAACTCCAAAACACATATACACAAAGTTGGCAGATACCAAGTCAAGAAATAAACCCCGGTAGAGCTGGTGGAATCCTTAAAAAAAAATTTAACCACCAAGGCACAAAAGACCTCTTATTAAAGAGGCAAAAGAAAAGAAAAATGTGTTAGGCATCACTGCAGAAAATTATGCAATAATTTGGAACTATGCTCCATGTATACTTGCCCCCCCAAGAACTCATAGTACTGTGCCCCATTCTGTAGAGCCAAAATTATTTAAGCAAACCATTGTGCAAGGGAAAGAAACACCAGGCAGAATCAGCACACTACCTGCTGGGGAAGACTTATCAAGCCAAAAGCTTGGATTTTACCTCTGGGGGATAACTTCCTTTCAAAGAATAGGGTCCATAACATTTTAGGGTTGTTCAATAACTGCCATTATTTGTGTCATTGACTCTCTCCATCTCCAAGTCCTCTGTAATAGACACAGGTTTTTGTATACTGCTGGTCTTGCGTTTTCAGAAGCATTCGCTTCCATTGAGTTAGATCTGTGGAGACCTGAATACTGACAAATCTACAGTGGATCACTTTAAATCATGGAGGGATTTTTTATTTTTACTGCTTCATTAATACAGATTACTGTGGATTGCGTAACTATTATAGTGACAGGTTAATGTAATCAATTAAAAACATGGACTGAGATTAAATCAATACATGGAAATTAAAAATGTACCTCAGTAACTAATATGTCATCTAATAATTTCCAAAGGCTTCCATGTGTTTTAATTAAAACTTTAATATAGTAAAAATGCTTGACATGGCACCAGAACTAAGCTAAATTGAAGTTCACTTATATGAACTAAACAAAATCACCGTTGCCGCCATCCTTAATGTATAGTTACGACTTGCTAGCACTTTATGTTTTGAATTGTTTTTAGATGGTTTTATTTATGTTATTACTGTTTCTATGTTGCTCTTGTAAGCTGCCCTGAGCCTGCTTCGGCGGGAAGGGCAGGGTATAAATTAAATAAATAAATGTAGATTCTGCAGTCCAGGCCCACTCTGCCTTGAGGCATTCTACAGTAGAAAGCAAGTTTTGTCCAGATTGTAGAACAAGGGTGCAATCCAGACACCAGCAAAAGCTTCCTTGCCCACCTGTATACTCACAGCCACAGATTGCAGTCAAGGCTGGCAAGCAGAAACTAGCCACAGTTCCGTTTTGCTGTTGGATGAAAGAGGAGCTGATAGGAATGTCAGATCAGTCCAGTAAACCAGCTCAATTTCAAACACTGCCCACATTCAGGGGTGGTGCAGTTTTAACAGCAGAATGATGATATGAGGTGTCTCTTAGCAGTGCTAGTCATTAGACAGCCTGATGAACATCTTTCCTTATTTTGCCCAATAGCTGGAGTTCCTGGGGAGGATTTCTAGAAGGGGGAGGGTGTGTGAGTGTGTGAAAGAAGCATATCATTTCATAAATAATATTTTGCTCTGTATGACCAAACTGGTTGACAGAACATTTTATTCATGGAATTTTGTGAGCAACTGTTATCTATAAATAAAAAGAAGCACATCAACTTGTGTGTCAGACAAAGAAGACAAATATTGCCTCAGACACCAATCAAGTCCCACTGCAGCTATCTTAAAATACACAAGCTGCAGTTCACTGATTTACAATTTTTTATTATCATAGTAAAAGCAAAAGCCACTATGTTACTCAGGTTGATAGTGTAATCTGATAGCTTCACTTACCATGGAATGTTTCTACCAGAAAAGAGAAAGATAAAGATCTTGAATTGTTACATATTAAAATCAATCTGAAAACTGTATGCTTTAAATGGCTGAATGCTAAAAGTACTATATAAATATCTTTAATACCTATTCTTTTCTGTAGGTTTATGCTTTGTGTAACCTAACCAGCTTCAATGCATTTGTTTGGGGCAACACAAAATACAAGATTCTGTAACAACATGCTATGCATTTCTGCAATACATTTTTGATACTATGCTGACCAGAATCAAGTCTATTTTAGGAAGTCCAGATTAAGACGATACTCATAAAAAGATAGCTAGCATATATTTTGGAGGGTGGATGACCTAATGTACATTATAAGAGTTCATTTTATGTGAAGATAGCATTCTCTTGAAATTAACTATTACATTCTAATTAATTTCAGATACAAGTTTATCTCAGTAAACAAAATACTGCAACTGCAGCTGTTAACATTACAACACCATAAATAAAGCCTGGCTTTTTCTACCATAACCCTAAAAAATTATTGGAGTCAGACTGCTTATCTTAAAGTTCATGGATGTTCAAGAACTTGTGCTTTTACAAAAGCAACAGTAATTTCATATTATTTAAAGCATAAGTAGGAGGTTTTAAGAAAGCCACAGAAGACCTGGAATACCAATATGAGCTGTACAGAGTTCAATTAATGGAAGAACTAACAAATTATAAAGAATGCATAAGGACTTTTCAATTTATAAGACAGTCAATAGTTGAAGTGGTAGTTGAAGAGGTACTGCATAAGACGAAATAAGCCAGTTCACAGGAAATGGCAAAACAAGAGTTGCTTTATACTCGTTTACAGGTGTCTAGTGGGCATTTTTGAGAGCACATAAAACTATCAAAATAAATAATTCTGCATGCTTTACTTTCTTCTTGGTATGAAAGGTTTTACAATAGTATCACAGAGGCCGTTGTTCCTCAGAAAGATGCATTAGCGGATACAATTCCTATGACATACAAACACCTCTAACACTTGTGCATGAAGCAATTATCCCCAAATTCCTACTATTTTCACACAACATTCTACACACTACTGATTGATAGCCAGTTCTTTGCTGTGAATCAAAACAAAGCCAGGGATGACTGTGAAGCATCTCTCTTATATATATTTGCCGAATGGTAGTGGCTTCAGGCCTATGAGGTGGCAAGATTGCATGCGCTCCCTCAGCCATTGGCCCGCCGGTTGCCAGTCAAGACTACTGGCATGCCACTGGCCGGGTGTGCTCCTCTTCCCTGCCCACTCCCCTGTCAGGCACTGTTCTCTGTCAGAAGCTCTGTGTCTCCTGAGGAACACAGTTCTCTTGCTTAGCTCCTGAGTGTGGGACAAAGGTTTCCCTCAGTGGCTGTTGTGAGGACTCATAGGGTTGCCAGCTCCAGGTAAGGAAGCCAGAGTTTGGGGAGGGGAGAGGGGAGGCCTCAGCTGAATAGAATGCCATAGAGGCCACCGGCCAAAGCATTTTAACTTCTCCCTCAGTGGCTGTTGGTAGGCAACCAAGCTTGGTTCTGCCAGTAAATAGACAAAGGAACAAAACCCTTTCTACGGCTCTGTGAAAAATTCATTGGGCCCAGCCCTGAATAGGGTTGCCAGCTCCAGGCTTGGAAATACCTGGCGATTTGGGGGTTGGCACCTGAGGAGGGTGGGGTTTGGGGCATAATGCCATAAAGTCCAACTTCCAAAGCAACTGTTTTCTCCAGGTGAACTGAACTCTGTCGCCTGGAGATCAGTCGTAATAGCAGGAGGTCTCCAGCCACCACCTAGAGACTGGCAGCCCTACCCGTGACAACATCTACTCTCAGAATGTT
>NW_015175414.1:94410-176685 GCF_001447785.1 Gekko japonicus
AGGTACAGTGCCATAGACTCTGCCCTCCAAACCAGCCATTCCCTCATGGGGAACCACTGCTGCCAAAATCCAGCTGAGGGTTGGAGATCACTCAGAATTCCAACTGGTCTCCAAATGGCATTGATCAGTTCCCCTGGAGAAAATGGTGGACTCTGTGTCCTTATACCTTGCTGAGTTGGCCCCCCTATGACAGCCAATGTTATGTGGCAGTCAGGGCTTCAGAGCATGGTGGGGGCTGCTGGTGAGGGGGAGATGCAAAGCTGATCAATGAGGGGAAAATGAAGGTAGGTTGATGCTTGGCTGGGAAGTAGATAAGGTTGCCAACTCCAGGTGGGAAAATCCTGGAGATTTGAGAGATGGAGCCTGGCGAGGGTGAAGTTTGAGGAGTGGGGCCTCAGACAGGTACAATGCCATAGACTCTGCCCTCCAAACCAGCCATTCTGTAATGGGGAACCACTGTTGCCAATCTCCAGGTGGGGGCTGGAGATCACTCAGAATTACAACTGCTCTCCAGATGGCATTGATCCGTTCCCCTGGAGACTCTGTGTCCTTATACCCTGCTGAGGTTGCCATGGCAAATTGATTCTGAGTGCCCACGGCCTTGGCACTCTCCCAGAGCCTCTTTCTAGCGCCCATTGTATTTATTTCCACAATGGGCCTTATTCCTAGTTAAAATATAAATCACAAGTTCAGAGGACAATCATAATTAGAAGCACTAGCTTTTTTAACCCAAGTGGTTAACACTACAATAAAAAATAAACCAACCCCCATGGCCTTTTATTTAATCTCCCTGTACTCTGAGGTACAGATTTGATCTCAATCATACTTCAAAACATATTTCTACATCCACGAAGTATTTACCCAGTGTCCTGCACACAAAAGCATTTTTTCCCTTCCACATAAACTTTATAAGGGCAAAACTACATGATATACCCAACAGATCAGAGCATGGAAATCTGTGCAGGACTGCTGAAAGAATGGATACACCAGAATGTCCACACTGAACAGGCACTGAGAAAGGGCTGTGCTATCTTGTCACTTAGGCAAAAACTAGATCCCTCATGCTGGTATCTCCAAGCAGATGAAATGTTCCAGTACAGACATAGAACTGATTGTGAAATACACTGTTAAGTAGAATAGAGAATGCAGGAAATTAGGCTCAGCTCTTGACTTTGGGGAGATAACATCAATCCAACCAAATGTTCTGGGTAAAAAAAACACAAGGCTAGGGTGTTGTTTTTTTTTAAATGTTTCTGACTCCTAAACAACCTAAAAATGCTCAGGATTGAGAGGGGGGGAAAGTATGTTCTCAAGAGAAACAGGACTGCTTCTCTACATAATTCCAAAAATGGTGAAGGAAGGCAGAAAGGAAAGACATTGATTAGAAGTTTCTGACTATTTCAGCAGAAAGAAAATCTTCAGAGCAGCACCTTTCCTCATTGAATATGTCCCCTTCCTTAATTTCCAAATTTCTGCTATAATTCCACAAGGACCATAGAGCAATACTTCCATCCCACTCAAAATTCCCATGTAACTGGCAGCAGTGCTTTTCAAAGCAACTATGAATTTACATAATATAAGTTAAAATGAGAATTACTGATAGATCAAAACACTAGTTTATAATACTAGAATGAGTTACATCCCATTCATTTCAAATGTTGTACCACAAACATTTGTGCAGAAGGCCCTGATTATATCTGTAGGCCAATTCTACGACTCTGACACTGGGATTATAAACAATTTAGGCCACCATTCTGAAGTTTTAAATTAGGTACTGAAATTATCCCTCTCTACTGCAGGTACAACAAATATCTGTAATCTGTTCCTCTTTGCAAAGTATAATAAGTTTAGCATCAGAATGGACGTTAATCAAAAGTGCTAGTATTTTCTCTGATTTACCAGTGCTTTATTATAGGTTATTTTACTAGTTGACCTACTGCAGACATACTGCTGCCCAATTTTCTAACCATAAGATTTCCTGTACACATGAATTCCCACCCACTTTAATTGTGGAGCTAACTATGGTTACCATAGGTATGTCTACTGACAATGGTTAGCTCCCAGTGATTCTCTCACATGGTGCATGTTCACTTTTGGTTAATATGTTGGCCAGTCAATACGTTGGTATGGATTGCTGAGCTTGCCACCAGGAGGAGATCATAATGAAAGAACTATTAGTATGAACAGTCACCACCACTTAGAAGTGGCTGTGATGCTCAAAAAAGGGAAGGGGTAGTATAATCGTGTCAACTGGCAACTACAATGAGCAGCCCATGTTCAAACTTCTCTCCCATCTTGAGCCACAAGGAAAGGTGGGACATAAATGTTTTAATTTTTCTTTTTAAAAAAATCTATCTGCTGTCTCTCCAGCTGTGCAAACTGGCAGCTACATGTACAGCTGCTTCATACACAGGATGCTTCTACCTGAATGCCTCCTGGTCATGAACCCTAAAGAAGGGGCTACTGGAGAGTAACTGGAAAGGCAGCATAAAAACTTCCTAGATAAATAATCAGCCCTATGCCTTATTGGCCCTGTGAGACTTGGACTCAAACTCTGCTCAGAATAATAAAAAGAAAGGTCTGAACAGTAACAGCTGAGTCACCAGCCTAGGATTAGGACAAAATGATCAAAGAAAAGCTTAACAGGCCGATATTATACTTAAAGGACCAAGCAGCAATCACACAAACAGGAAAGGGAGAGATCTGGACTTAGTGCACTGAACAAGAAAATTACTTCAACCAGCTGTACATACCACCTTCACTACAAGAATTATATTCAATTACACAATTCAGAAGTTAAAAGCAGCTCATTTACACTGTTTGCACTATATCAGCATTAATGTAAAATATGCAAATTACATCCATATTATTAAAGTAGCAACTTAGCGATTATAGGGCAAATGTTATTCTTCTAATCAGAACAAACTGACAAAGCTAAATCATATGTTTCGCACTTATTGGCCACAGTAGCAAGATTCTAATATCACATTTTATAGGAAAAAGGAGGCCCTTCCTTTGCGCAACAGTGGCAAAAGTTCATGGGCCAGAGTATGACTGGGGAGACCTTGGATTCAAATCTCCACTCTACCATGAAGCTCACAGGTTGACTTTGGGGCAGCCACTTTCACAGGGTTGAAGTGAGGATAATACAGAGAAGGGAGGGAAACAATTTGAGCTTCTTGGAGGAAGGGTAGAATAAAAATCTAACATAGAGACAGAGATCTTGTGTGTAAGATGCTAAAGTCAATAATTTGTTTATAAATACCTTAAATTTAAACTAACCATTAAAAAATGGAGCAGCACTTTAAGCATGATTAGGGTAAGCATTATGCTAGGTATACCAGATTAGAAGCGTGCACATACAAATATACCATATTTTCATATGACATTCAACTTGTTTTTAAAGACACAATGAAGTAACACCACAATACCACCTACAAACATAAAAAGAATTGGTAATAGTATTAACATAAAGTAACCATATAGTATCCCACTATATTAAACATACCAGAAGACACTGGGCCTCCATGTGAAGGCAGTGGCTTAATGGACAGAAAACTGAAAATTATTCTAATGACACAACAATAGTAGCAGTTGGCAGCATGGCTGCATCTAGCACTCTGATTACTTACCAACAATTCCCTGTTCCCGTTCATCCCCTTCAGCAAACATAGCCTGGCTTGGTAAGCTATTCCGAGACCGAGTGACTGATTCTAGTTGTGAAGCCCGTCCTAACAGAGATAGCTCATCAAGCACCTCACCCTCTTTGGCTTCTAGATCAGATTTAGAAGTTGTTAGCTGTTTTATGCTATCTGGTATCATTAGATTTGGATCATTCAGGCAGGCTACAGTACCGCTGTCTAAGCTTAAAACCCTGGTACGACTCTTGGCACTGTTTGTGCTGGAAGTCCGTTGCGTTGAATGCTTTTTGCCATTTACCTCAGAACCCAAGTGGATTTTGTAAGAGCCTTCCAAGTCTATGCCCCTTTCTTTTGCAGTATATTTGGTCTTAAGGGCATTGTACTTCCCCTCAGGAGATTGACATGAATGGGAGGTGGTGCTGGAAGAGCTATCACTGCTGAACTGATGGGCTGACTGCATGCTTGAGGTCCTGCTCAAGTCACTTTGATCACTTGAGTCCTCATCATGACAAAAAACCGCACTGTGGGGTTTGGTGCCAGATACACCTCGGAAAGAGATATATTCTTTGTGCCGACTCGTGTCAAAACTACTAGCCCGTTTTTTCCCTGTCCTCCTCCTGCTGGACTTGTGAGCTGAAGCTGTCCGATGAATTAAGCTACATGATTTAGGCCTTACATCCCCTTCCTTTTGCTTGCCAGCCATCTCCTTACAAGTCCTTGATTCAACCAGGGACGGTTTCTCCTTCTGCTCGTCTCTCTTCTCAGCTGGCTTCCCATGAGGCTGGTCTGCTTGCGTAATCAGTTCATTGGCATGAGGGTTCTTGTTTGCTTCTTCTGAAGCAGAACTGCTAAGAGCCCTCTGATTATGCATCTCCTCTGACGCATTTGAACCCCTTTTCTCTTGCAGGCAACTGCCAACGCTTGTTTCGATAGCAGTGCCTTCACTACTAGTCCTTTTGTCAGTAGCAAAACTACAATCATCGGACTCAACCGAGCAGTCCTTTTTCTTGCTGCTTTTCTTCTCTTCTTTAGGCGACTGCTCATGGTCTGACAACACACTTTCTATGTGAGTTGAGCTAGTGTGCTCACTTTTGTAGCTGCTAACAGTACTGATTGTGTCGCGATCAGTCCCACTGCAATAGCTCTCTGTTGAGCCACTGCTCCGAGTACTCAGACTTCTGAGACTGTCTGCACTTTTGTCTGCTTTTAAAGATTTGCTCTTGCTGCTTTTGGATAGCAGCTGTGGGCTGCTACACTTGAGAATATCATCCAGTTGAAAGACTCCAGAAATACAGGAGTTCTCAGCTAAAGATTCTTTGGATCCAGATCGAGGCTTGGAAGCTTCTAGCTCACTGACAGGATCAAGGCCTCTCCTCTGCTGATAAAGGGGAAAGTCACTTAGTGACACATCTGGAAAAGCAACAGCTGAGCTAGAAGTTCTTGGCACCCCTCGAGGTCTATGGTCTTTCCTATAGGAGTGTGAATGCAATGGAACAAGAGAAGCCATTTCTGTGTCACATGCAGCAGACAGAGACTGACTGGCAAGCTGGTTATTAGGGAGGCACACTTTGTCACTGCTGTCCCTTGGCATCTCCTGTCCAGATGGCAACGATGGTTGGATGGACACAAAGGAATCGACGGAGACCAAATGGAAAGTCTTTTGATCAGCTGCCAAATCTGTTTTTAAAAATATATAAAAAGAAAAAGTTGTTCTTTGGAAACCTTTATGTAAATTAAGCCGTATTTCACATGCTTGCAGCCTAATGAGTTCCAAGTGAAAGATCAACTTGACTATGTGATATAGAAACAAAAATATAATCACAACTTGCATATTCACATTAAACAGATGCCCTAAATAAGTTTTATACTCAATTCCCATTTCATTGAACATCACTCAAATGTCATGTGCTTTAGGTATCACTGCACTACACCCACGGCCCTTATGACTTTCACTTTCTTAATTATCGCCTTATGTAAAAGCAACTCTATTTTTGAACAGTTTGAGTCCATCAATACAATACGTAATGATAACAGAGATTACTGGCATGTGAGTTACAGTAATGCAGACTATGAAAGGTCCATTCAGGCAGCTCTTTTCATCTACTAATTCTGACTCACTCCATGCACCATGTTGGAACAGAAGAAAACTAGCTGTACTGTGTTAATTGAATGTGGCCAGTCCCTAATCAACTGATCTATCAATAACTGTTCAAACAATCACAACACAACCTACTTTATTTGTTGCATTCTCGCAGTGAGGGCCTTGCACATACCCAGGACTAAAACGTCTCCTTGAAATGTAATGCTTCAACAGACCCAAACGATAGCTTGGCATGCTACTGCAAATGAAGAAGCCAACCAAAATATGATGTTTGTTCTTTTTGAAATATGGGTAATGCGTCAGAGAACAAAATCAAATTGTGTTTCATCTTCTGATGCCAAGAGTTTTATTTTATGGGTTTTACTTTTCTTACAACTGTAGTAACATTTCATTTTTCTGTAGAAAGTATGATCAAGTCTATCATTGAGGAAACTCTGTGAGCAATGAATTTCATTCCCTACCTTTGCCCGGCATGATTGCTACTTACAAACCTTCTCTGACAGAAGCCCACCATATTGGAATCAAGATTAAACAGAAACATGAAGAATAGAGAGCTATGGAGAAGGGTAACATGTCTGGGGCCAGGAGATGAACTCTCAGTTGAGGGTAACTGCAATTTTACTATGCAATTACACAAAAATAAATAAATAAACCCAAGCACAACCTCTTCCAAATCAATACATCATGGACATTTGATCATTGAGCAAAAACGCTTCAGATCTCGAATCATGCAAAATGCCATATGGCTATGTGGGAAGACCGCTTCATTAAGTCTGCAGATACTCTTCAAAAACTCCTAGCACTGTTTCAGTCTCTCTCTCTCTGCAGGTAAAGGTAAAGGTAAAGGTTCCCTTGCTCGAAAGCCAGTCGACTCCGACTCTAGGGTTGCGGTGCTCATCTCCGATTCAAAGCCGAAGAGCCAGCGCTGTCCGAAGACGTTTCCGTGGTCATGTGGCCGGCATGACTAAACACCAAGGCGCACGGAACGCTGTTACCTTCCCACCGAAGTGGTACCTATTTATCTACTTGCAATTTCTTGCTTTCGAACTGCTAGGTTGGCAGGAGCTCTCTGCAAGCTATGCCCAAAAAGATAAGTGATACATCTATGAAACATAATGCATACAAGTGCTCAGAGAAAGGCAAAATACACACATTCTACTACTTGTATAGTTTGCCAGACAAACAGAACAGGCATTAAAAGGAAACTTTTTAAACAGAAAGGACTCTCAGAAAAAAACTGGAAGCTATACCATCACCATTCTTTCAGGCTCACATACGTATATTAGATTTGGAGTTCAAACCATCATTAGTGATGGCACAAATATGCAGGTAGACCGCTAATTATGAAGTGGGGAAAAAAATCAAATAGCATAATTTCAAGGCCATTCAAGATTAGTAGTTATCAAAATGGCCTCTCAGATACTTTTATACACAGCAGCTTAAGATTTCTTACCTTGCTCGTCACTCCCTTCTTTACAGAGGCTAGAACTCTGGCCAAGACTCAGACTGATGTCATCAGAAGTCTTTGCCGTGTCAGTATCACCTGTTCATGACAAGAAACAGTGAGTTTTCCAAATGTACTACTTTGGGGGCTTAATTAGATTGTATTTTTGAAGACTGAGACTGCTAGCTGGAATTCCAAAATAAATGATACTATGCTAAACAAACATGATAGCATGGTACTTCACTCCATTTTAGTGGTGCAACTGTGCAATGCAATGGTACAGCAATCACAGTAGAACAGCACACCTAAAGAACATGAATTTATGTTGTGCAATTATAATGCTGATGCTGCAACTACATTGTTACAATGCCAAAGTAGGGCAGAGATAGGGAGTGACAGAAAGACTCAAACTGCTTTGGTCAGCATCCCATTCACTATTCCACTATTAGACGTACTTTTTATCTCAGCATTACACTGTAAGCAGAAACACAAGAGTCATAGTTTTAGATACATCCACTACTAACAATCCATCAGCCTCAGACCTCACTCTTAACAGGAAGCTGCAGCTGCTTACACAATGATATCACATGGTGAGGATATCAAGGGCAAACAAAGGTCTCATGTGAGTAAAACATTCTAAAATCTTTGGATGTCTCACCTTTCACATGGTAAATGTAGGGACTTGTAGCCTTTGACACCAACATCCCACCCACTAACACTGATGACTAGTCATCTCTGATCCTCTTCTGTTTTGCTGGAGCACAACCTGAGAACATGTAGTATTCAACTATGGCTAGAAATAAGTTCGTATGCAACACCTTACAGCAGAAAAGTTAGTATGACCCCCTGGCACCATAATTTTACCCAACAAGGCCTACCCTCAAATGAAGGCACTTGGAAAAATACAAGCAAGCATGCAAACAATAGCTCAGATCCAGACTAGCGGTTCTACAGGTACAAGGATTTCAGACCACAGAGCATGACTTTCTCATCTCCATACACCCATAGACCTCTGAAATGACCCTCAGAATGTTGTTTCCAGAAACAGGACAGGGAGGAGGGGATTTTGGGCTGCTAGGGGGAGGCGAAGGCGGGAAAGACGCATTCCACAGATGAAAATCCTTGTGTTTGTGGAAATGCCAGTCTGGATCCAAGCCAATGACTAGGGAAGACACAAGATGAAGCTTGTAGAATGGGAAAATGACAGTCAACTGGAGACATTTACTCAACTTTTGTTAACAAGCATAAAAGTTTGAGTGCTCTAAGCTGTGGAGTCTTGTGAGCAAAATTTCTACTTTGTAAGGTACTGGCATTAAAGTTGTTTGTGAGTGATTTGGCTACTGCATAAATTAGTTTGCTCTGGAGCCCTCCTTCCTGAGCTAAGATAAAAATCTGTGAGCTGGAGGCTAAAAAACTGCGAGCTAGCTCACACTAACTCAGCTTAGAGGGAACACTGATGCCACCAGCAATACAAAATCAATGATCTGAGGCTGCAGCCATCACTGTGTTCCTGATGCCACTGCACAGATAGCCAGTCAACACTCCGAGCTGTGGGTTAACTGTCATAACCCAGGAAATGGGGCCAGGTATCAAATGCAACTGGAAAAACTATCACCAGACACTGCCTGCAGAACATGGGGGCTGGGACATAGCAAAGTTGGAAGTGGGTGGAAGAGAATTAAGAGGTGGTGACTGGGGAAACTGGCCAGAGTAAGCATGACAAAATGGGAAGCAACTTAGGGCACCCTCTACCTATGCAGCTCAGTGGCAGCCACACGGACGGTCCACAGGTCTGATGTTTCATGTGTGGAAGTACCCCATTTAGCCTTTAAGACTGTACTGAGGGACAAGAACTGGGCTCAGTACAGCAAGAAGACAACAACCAAGGTCTACTACAGGTCACATATGTCTTCATAAGACCCAGTATGACAGTCTACGAGAGTCTGTCTTTGAAGACGGTTCAGAGACGTCGACTGGTTCAGAATACAGCAGCCAGGATGCTAACAGGGACTTGCTGCTGCAAGCACTTTGCTCAGCTCTTTTGCCAATTGCATCAGTGCCCAGTTTGTCTCTGGAATTAATAAAAGTGCTGATTAGACCTTAGAAGCCCTATGTAGTTCAAGAAAACTGAAGAATCTCCTCTACCAGTATTTACCAGCCCATGCTCTAAAGTCACAGGAGAAAACTTCCATTAAGGATATTTGATAAGTGGGAATCTGCAGGAGAACATCCATGAATGCTGCCGCTGATCTATGCAACCAACTTCTCCCTACATTGCACAAAATCTTTTCATTAAGAGGCCTTCAGGCCATTTCTATTCAGGACGGCCTTTTTAAATTGAATCCTTCCTCATCCTAGGCTTTTAAAAATCTGGGGAGGCTTTATGAGAGTCTTACATGTTATTGTAAGTCACCTCTTAATATTTATTTTAAATAGAAAAGTGGGATAAATATTTTAAGAAAGTAAATATTACTGGTAGTGTCTACAATGCAGGGTAAACTGGTCTAGAGGACAGAACCATGCATAAATCCAAGAGAACAGTGGCCAGAGAGAGGCGAGTGTCAGTCAGGCCTCTTGGAGGCCTGTGAACAATTCTAATCATCTTCAATAACACAATTTACAGTAGACAAAGAATTACTACAAAGAGTACAATTAGAACAGTCTTTAGTGTTATAATGAAAATGAGAAAAGAAATACTATCAACTGGTTTCCTTGCTATAAACTTAACTGTCACAGAAAAATAATGGTTATAAATATCCAGGGATTGTGTCAAACAAATCCAAGCTTCTGTCTCATGAAAGCTATCTACTCTAAGTATATTTGTCAGAGCATCCTAGAATAGAGGGCTCCATATTTGATGTGACTTTTGAAAGCAAGTTACAACTGACCTCGGGGGGAGAAGTGAAACAAGAAGAAATACATAATTCCTGTCTATATTATACATAGGTACAGACATTTTTGCAAACTGGCTAACCAAATATGTATAACTTAAGTTACTTCGTACTTCTTGCGAGACACCAAGAATCATCAAGAAATTTTCTTTTCAGATATCATGTGTCATTTTCCTTTGTATCAACTGCACATATTGATAGAACTAGTAATGTAGGCAGGCTATTTGACATCTATAAAACCTGCTTTAGTTACCAGAAGATTATTTCTGATTATATATAGCCCTACCTTTAATAGTAGCTGCAGTTCCACGATGAAATAAACCAGATCCGAGCTAAAATACAGTTAAAGAAATAAATGACTTTCCAATAACATTGATTCTATTGTACTGTAAAGTTTATTTAGCTACAAAGCAATGCCAAGTGCATATAATGGCCCCTCAAAAGCATTTTTCCATTAAAAAAAATAATCTACCCTTGTAGCTCCAGGAATAGTAATCCATATATTATAATATGTTTATTCATTGCCCAAGAAAGAATCATGCTACTACTTATATCCTTTTAGAAGGAAAAATGCCAAGCAAATTAGTTTGCAAATTACTAGAAAGTCCTCCATCAATTAATGAACAAAAATAGCAGCAATATAAGAAGACAACTTAATTTTTAAAAAATGTTAACTACTATGACCACATCTTCAAAGTAAAGCATAGCCAATAATGGCACCAAACACATTTGAGCCTCTGACAGCAGCAATGATCTTCTTGGAAGAATCAGCAAACATATCTTATGTTCTGCACTCTGTTAACACTTACAGTCTAGTAGCATATTAACTGTTTCAAAGAGCCTAACCACCTCAGGATTAAAAGAAACCATGTAGGGCAGGGGTGTCGAACTCATTTGTTATGAGGGCCAGATCTGACATAAATGAGACCTTGTTGGGCCAGGCCATGTGTGTCATAAAATGTAATGCCAGGAAGCGGAGATATAAACTTTATAAAGGACACAGACAAACACAATTAAAGTTTTTTAAAAAACTTTAAATAAAACATGCTTAAAACACTAGCACTCTTGCAATATTTTGTCTATTTAACAGTCTCTGATAACTGACACCTCTTGCTCTGAATTATTGCATCAAAATGTCAGTGGTGTAGAAATGCTGCTCAGGTGTGTATCTGTAAGCTGCAAACCTACTTTTGATTTATTGACATTCATTACAGAAATCTCATGCTCAGTGTTCTGAGCCTAGGACTCAGGGGAAAACATGAAATGGCTGGGCATTGCAACCTTTTGTACATACGTTGCTTCATGTGAAGGGAGGGAGAGAATGAGGGAGGGCTTGCTTTGCTGGGCTGCCTCAATTGCACAGGAGAAATACCAGGCACCCTCCCTCCCTTCAGGGAGGAGCCTCAGCCAGTGAAAGGGATTAAAGGCTTCCCTCTGTCTCCTGTATTCGATTGAGGCAGCCTGGCCAGGAAGCAAGCTCTGGCTGGTTCCCTCCTTCCCCCTGGGAGGAGGAAGGGGAAGAGCCTCAGCCAGTGTTTTACCAGACTCTCTCAATCACACAGGAGAGAGTCTGGTAAAGGAAGTTATGACATAGCAACAGCAACAGCAGCAGCAGAACTAAAAAAGAAGCAGGAAACAGCCAGGGCCTTGCAGGCCATATTGGGGCCCACCGAGGGCCTGATTCAGCCCACGGGCCTCATGTTTGATACCCCTGTCAGGCAACAATAAAAATGCTTATATCTTACTGCAAAAACAGCTTTAACAGAACTGCTAACTATGATATGGTGGGGAGCGGTGGCACAGTGGGTATATCCCACTGTCTTAACATCTGAACTGTGTTAGTTCAAGCCTCGCGCTGGTGTGAGCAGCCAGCCTGTTGTCCCCAGCTCATCGTCCACCCAGCGATTCGAAAGCTTCGGCGAGTAGATAAAATGGGAACCACTCCTTAGAGAGGGTTGGCACGCCAATCTCCCTTGTGGGAGGGTGTTAGCTGACTGTCGGACGTCCTAGTCGAGGCTTGGAAGGCGAAATAGCTTCTCGGCTATGAAAGAATCCCTGTAATGGATGTTCCGGCCAGGTGGTGGCAGTGTGGCGATTGACATACAGGTCCTGAAGCCTGGCCAACACGCAGCTGTGTGGAAAACAACGGATCCAAGCCAGAAGACGTCTATACCAGGCAGTGATGGCGCGTGCAATTAAAAATGAATATATATGTTGTCTTCCCTATCCCCTACAAACATTGTTAGTCCCTTGTCTATATTGAGTAACTGTACATCGCTTTGAGCCCACTGGGAAAAGCGATTAATAAATGGAAAGTATTATTATTATTATTATTATTATTATTATTATTATTTATCCATTTGTAACACATGCAGCCATGCAATAGACAAGAAACTTCAAAATTACATAAAGAAATCTAAAACGAAAATATAGGAACAAACAAAATGAGGAGTTTTTAATTGCTTTAGCACAGTGAAGATGAAACTAAGAAAGAAAGAGTATGTTTTGGACATTTATAAAAGATGTTTTAACTGTTATTACTATGCTTTCAGTTAAGATCAATGTAATCAGAAGCAGCTGTTTCAGGATCAGTTCTTACCTGGTTATTTAGGTCTAAACCAGCAAAGGAATTTCGTGAACTGCAGCCAACTGGAGGAGTGGCTTCTCGAACAAATTCTGACATCTCAATCCCTCCACCAGGATCGCTTAAAAAGAAACATGAAGATCTTAAGACCATTTAGATATTATTTTGGATACCAGTTCATTCATAAAGCACACTTGAGGCTAGTATTTCCTCAAATTATAGCCATCAAGTAATCTATTAACTAGGCAGCATAATGAAAATGAAATGAAGTGATAATGTCTGATCATTTCCAAGATGACCCCCACCAACAAATAAACCAGGATATCCCGCGAGAAGATGTTTATCAGAATGTAAGAACGTGATGTACTGCAAAAAGCCTTCACGGCATAAGAAAGCAGTTACAAATAATGAAGCGATTACATACTCAATAACATTTTCAATCTATACCACTTCCTTTTGTAGCTTCATATAGAATTACACTACATTCTTTTGCCAAGCATGAGTCCAAACTAAGGGTGTGTGTTCAGCTAAATCCAAGCGAAAACAAATCTGGAAAATACCTTATCAGTATTTTTCAGATATTCTTTCAACCAGACATAAATTTGGGTTATTGTTCGGGTATCTGAAATGGCCGAAATATTTTCAGGATTTTCGGGACCATCAGATAGTCAAGCTTAAAGGGTATTTAAAAGGATCAAAGTCCCTTTAAATGCCTTTTCCAAGCTGCACAACTCCACAGTGAGAGGACTCCGAAGGTGTTTAAAGGGCTTGCAGTCCCCTTAAATGTCTTCTGGGTGACCTTGCCGCAAGGTGTTTAAAGGAACTGCAAGCCCTTTAAATGCCTTCGGATTTCACTTACCATGGAGTTATGCAGCTTGGAGAAGGGATTTAAAGGGACCATGATCCCTTTTAGACACCTTTTTTTTTTTTTGCACACCCCTAGCTCGAACACAGATAATGTTGGAAAAAACAGATGGCTAAACTAGTGACAAAGTAAAAACAAACAAACAAACAAACAAACTGGTACACTACTTCTCAAAAATCTCTTGAGAAACAGGGGCTTCAGACTGTATCGTACTAGCCCCTGAATGAAGTGGAGAAAAAGATATTTTATGTTCTTAGTGGTAAGAAGCTTTGACAGTAGATAACAATTAGCCATTCAGCTCATTTATATTTGACAGCTAAGAATCTTCCTTTACTGATTTAACCTGGATTTCTTTTATTATGTACACTGCCTTGGGAAGTTATTTTAAGCAGAAAGCTGGGGGGGAAATCCTACCCCCCACCCCCAAAGAGCTCCTACACTTCTAGGGCAAATTGTGAGAGATCCTCAAAGTGGTCATAAGGGATACTCAGGCTGGATATCAGCAGCTGAGCAGCTGCAGTTTTCCTCTGTGGTGGCTTGATGGAGACCAAACAGTCTTTCCATCTGAGCAGCAATAAAGAAAAGATATCCCTCCCCTGTCTAGCCAAAGCCCTCCCTTGTAGCTGCTTTCCTTCTCCCCAAAGACACAGCATATAGTAACAGTTCATGAGGACCAGTCAGAACAACCCAGTTTATTTATTTACTGACTTGATTTATACCCTGTTTTTATCTCCAGCGGCGACTGAAAGTAGCTTAAATCATTCCCCTCTTCTCCATTTATCCTCACAACCACACTGTAGGTAGGTTGGGCTGAGAGTATCCGACTGGCCCAAGGTCACCCAACAAGCTTCCACAGCAGAATGGGGATTTGAATCTGGGTCTCTCAGATCCTAGTTTGCCACTCTAACCACAACACCACACTGACTCTCGGTGTGGTGTACACAACTTTCCGAAACAGACTTCAGAACAGCTGTGTGTCTCACAACTTTCCAAATCAGTTTTTAAAATGGCTGGAGGCACTTAGAAATCTTGGTGAATTTATGGAGCTTCTCATATAATTCTTCAGATTCCACCTATATTAGTACCCTCCAGAAAGAAGAGCATATTCAAAAAGTGAGCCTGAATTCAAGAACTTTGAAAAATGCTGCTCGGCTTTAATGAACTACCAACTCAGAAAAGTTAGATGGAATACAAAAGATGACGACGACATTGTGTATTAACACAAGGCTGCATGCTGAAATCCACTTCCTTCTAACAGAGAGAATTACTTGGAGCCAGAGTGGCGCAATGGTTACAGAACTGATATGGGAGACTCAGAAACACACCATGAAGTTCTTTGGGTGACTTTAGAATAGTCACACACTGTCAGCCCAATCCATCTCACAGTGTTGCTGGAAGGATAACATAGGGAAAACAAAACCACATAACCTTCCCTGAACTGCTCCAAAGAAGGGCAGAATAAATATGCACCAGAAGACGGACGGATTTAATGAACAATGAGTGCTTTTGAGAAGGTACCTCAATAAGGACTCCTGTAAGTAAATAGATAAGTTCCAACAGGAACACTAGACTTTGACTGGACTAGAGATATGAGTCAAGCCGAGCCAGAAGGAAGTAGCTATTTGTTTAGCTTTCCCACCAGCCTCTATACGTGGCCTTTATCGACCTGGCCTCGGCCTTTGATTCCCTGGACAGGGATAGATTATGGCTGAAATTGACAAATCTTAACATTGACCCTAAGTTGATTTTTTGATGAGACAACTGAATTGCAACATTACTGTCAAGGTTAAAGTTGGAAAGGAAGGTGTTTTAACAGATAATATACCTGTGCAGATGGGCATAAAGCAAGGGTGCATATTGGTTCCTACCTTGTTTAATTTGTATTTAAATGATATAGTTAATAGACTTGAGGGCACAGAATTTATGCCTCCAGCAATAGGGCAGTCCAAAGTACCAATATTGCTATATGCAGATGACATGGTGTTACTGTCATTGACTAAAATTGGTCTGCGAAGGCTGTTGAATAAACTGGGTGAGTATTGTAATGAAGAGGGCCTCCATATAAACTATGTTAAGTCCAAGGTGATGGTCTTTAGTAAACGACCTAGGAATTCAGTGTGGAGAATCTTAGGGGTACAGATTGAACAGTGTCATACATTTAAATACCTAGGAATAACGTTCTCAGAAACCCTCTAATGGTGACCACACCTATTATCATTAAGACCTCCTCCACAAAGATAGTGGGGGCAATAGTGAAATTTTTCTTTTCCAAGGGTGGTGGCATGGTTGACCCTGTAATCAAGTAGTTTGACAGCAAGGTGATCCCCAGCTTACTATATGGGACTGAAATATGGGGCTGGGGACAGCAGATTCTGGGTCTACTGGAACCAATTCAAAACAATTTTATGAGACGGATCCTAGTGTTGCCTAAGGGCTCTCCTGTGGCTTTAATGAGGGCTGAGCTTGGTATCCCATCCTTGAAAGCCAGGGCTAATCTGAGAGTCCTGTCTTATTGGAAGAAAGGCCTAGAACGTTCTCAGGATTCATTTGGAAGTAAAAGTTTTTACTGTCTCCTAAAGCTTGCCGAGACCTTCAAGGAACATCTGGGCCTTATACAATCAAAGTACGTTATCCCAAATGATCTGTTAACAGCTAACAGTTCAAGGCGGGAGTTGAGGGAATGGGTATTTAACATGGATGGGAAATTAGATAGTAATGCAATCAGTCAATCTAGAATGGCCCCTTTCTTCAAATTATTTAAAAAAGACCATACCAGGTCATCTTACCTAAAGACTTTAACAACAATGAAATTAAGGTTGGCCTTTACCAATTTAAGATTTCAAGCTGCGCCCTCTATGGTTCGCACCGGCCGATTTCTAAGGATCCCTGCCCCCTTACGACTTTGTATGTGTGGCACTGGAGAAGTAGATGATTTGACCCATTACATTTTGAGATGCCCTCTTCTTTTGGCCCCCTCAAAATAAATTTATCACTAGTATCTTATCTCTGCAGGAAGGAGTTTCAGATATGGAAAAAGTTATATTTTTGCTTGCAGATAAAGACCCGTATGTTTCTAACAGAGTCGCTTTGTTTGCATTGGTGGCTAGATCGATTAGATCTAATTGTATGGAAATGACCACGACCTAATTTGGCTCTGTATTTATATGACCTTGTTGGATATTAATTTAATTTGTATTTACCTTGGAGTTTTATCATGTGGGATTTTATGCACTGTTTTTCTGTATTGTTATGACCTATGGTCAACACAATAAATTACTACTACAAAATACGAACACTAGACTGGACTAGAGATATGACTCAAGCCAAGCCAGAAGGAAGTAGCTATTTGTTTAGCTGTCCCACCAGCCTCTATTTAAGGCATTTTTACCGTAAAACAGTCATGACAAAAAGATGGCATTACAGTGAGCAGGGGAATCAGATGCGCTTAAGATGCCCACAATATATCTTATATATATCTGACGAAGGGCACTTTGACTCTCAAAGCCACATACCCTGAAAATCTTGTTGGTCTCTACATTGCTACTGGACTCAAATCTAGCTGTATATATTATCCTATATCACTTATCGTATAGGATGCCCTAATATATATTCCAGTGGTATCCTATTAGATTATGTTACCTTGCTTAAAGTTCAATTTATTTGTGTGTGTTTTAGCTATAAGCTGTAACAAAAGATATGCTACATGCATATTAACACTGAAGATTTCTTACCTAGGTCCGTTACTGTCCTTTCTCCTTGCAGAAGAGTCATCTTGTTCCGTTCTTGCACCCCTATCTATACGCTCACTTGCATTCCTCTCCACAATCTCACCTTCATCAAGTGCTCTATGCAAACGGTAATTTACCATCTTCAGAACTATGAAGAGAGCTGCTATCACTGGGCAGTAGATTGCAACTATCACCATAGAAGAAGGAAGAGCCTGTCAAAAAGAGAAGAAATAAAAATTAATATGTGCAATAGTGTTCCATCCCCTGTAGACTAAGAAGGAGATTCCTGTAGTCAAGGATGGGAAGCTTTTAGTGTGCCACCACCCACATCCTTACCACCCTTTCAGGCTTGTTCATCCCTTATTTCCTTGCCCTGTGTCTCCTGAATTACTATTCTCAATGAAGAACATATATTTTCTTCATGCAGAGAACCCTCTGTCCTTTTTAGCTTTAACATTTTTCTCTTGCATGACAGATAGGATTAGAGGGTCCCAATGAACCATTTTAGGTACGATTCTGGTGCATTCTTTGTTTTGTCAAATGTTTTTATGGGAAAAAGCATAACTTTAGAAAGTTAAACAGGTACTAAGGTAGCATTAACAGAATCAGAGAACCACTGCCCTTCTTTTAACTCTAGCAGCAGAGTTTGTGTCATCATTCACTGATAAACACTGAGCAATATACATTGGCAGAGATAACCAGCAGGCTGAAAACAAGATTCTACAACAACCTTTGGACAGCATCCTGTTCAGCTAACAGCAGTATGCTTCTCCTGTGCACAAAACCTTTCACTAGGTCAACTATTCCACTACTAAGTGAGCAGAGTTCTCTCTAAACATACTTCCCTCCAAGAGTAAAAGTTTAGGAGAGATAATGAGGGGCAAAAAGATACCACCCTCAAACAAACCGAAACACAGAACTCTGATACTCCTACATACTAAATCCTTTAGCAGTTCAACAAGGTTAATCTATGGGAAGTCATTATTTACAACTAGACCAATGTAACTCAGCTATAAATTGAAGCAAAGATAGCCAGCAAAAGGTTGAAGAAGGTGGAGTGGGAAGAGGTAGAATACTAGATCAGATTTTACTTGCTATAAGTTATTTCAGGCTTTTCCCAACTTCATTTCAAGCCTTAAGTTTAAACTAAAGATCCACTTAAGGTTCAGAAGTTTTACAGCACTGGACCCTCAACAAACGAGACAGAACCAGACTCCAGTTGAAGAGCCCTGTCATTCAAAATGTTCCATCTAATTTAATGATGTAAATAGTTATCTCTCAGTCAACGTCTCCCACTTTTGGGCTGCCTTTTAGTAATGCGCCAGTTATGTAAAGGTAATAAAACACAGGCCCTTAACAAACCTATGCTAGGCCCCTGTCACACGGGCAGGAAACTGCAGAGGAGAAGTGTGGCTGTTTGCCCCGGGGCAAACTAACATGCAGTAAAGCGATCAGACCTACTGTGGAGGTTCTGTGGAGGTACTGTGGAGGTTCCATGGCAAGGGAGAGGTGCCGATCACAACACACGCCTGCGCGCAATGAAGAAGCACGCGGCGCGGCGAACTGGTTTTCTTTTTTTGTGTACACTACGAATGCGCATGCTCCGTTGGGTGCGTGTGCGCATCCACGGAGACGTGGGGGGAAAAAAACCCTTTTCCGCAAGGGGACATGGGCGGGCGCCGGATACCACCGGAAACACGATCAGACGCCCGCCCTTGCCCCGCAGTTTCTGGAAACTAGTACCTCCAAGGTACTAGTTTTTTGCTGCGCTTTTTCGGCAGGAAGCCTCAGTTGTGCCACGGAAGCGCTACGCTTCCCAGATGTGCTGGTGAGATCGCGACCGGAAACTCCGCTTGTCTTCCGTATCTCTTGCGTGGCTAATGTTGCGTGTGACCGCAGCCCTTAATGATTTTTTCCTGTTAACCCATGATTGATAAAATTAAGCTAAAAGCAGGGACTGACACATCAAAATATTTAAGATGTCAGCAACCACAGTGCTATTGGATAGCCGTTAGTCACTGTTGCAGTGTTTTTCCAGAAAGTAAAATAATATAGTATAAGCATGCTATGCTTCAAGCTATGAGTGTTCTTCCAAAAGGTTATCTGGCAATTCTGGAGTAAATATGCACAAAGGCAAGCTGACAGCACACTGCTCCTTCTACTCACACAATACTGTCACATCGCAGAATATGATCATTCCATCAGACGCCTACCCAGCAATGTTTTCTAGCTGCTGTTCAGATCTCTTTTACTGAGAGTCCATGGCATGCCCTTCCCTTAAAGCAATGCTTCCAAGGCATTAATAGATGACCGCAATGTCTCAATGAAATGGATGATTACCTTTAAAAACACAGATGTTTTACACAGAGTGGCCAACCTCTAGGTCAGGGGTGTCGAACTCATTTGTTATAAGGGCCGGATCTTACATAAATGGGAATGTGTCAGGCCAGGCCATGTTTGCCATAAAATGTAATACCAGGTAGCAGAGATAAAAGGACACAGACAAACACAATTAAAGATGCAGTGCAACACTAGGCTGATGCCCCCATACTGCCTGGAGTGGGGAGCAAACCCTTTCCCTGGCCTCTTCTTGTCCTCAATACTCTGAGCCCAGGACCCAGGGGAAAACATGAAATGGCTGGTTCCACCTGGTTCCTGCCTTTAGTGCAACCAATGCAAGAAGAAAGCCTCAACTGGGAAGCACAATGTTTACAACCAAGCCCCCTCCACCTCAGCCATCAAACTTCAGCAAATATCTCTAGCAGACCCACCTGGCTCCTTAGCTCAATGAACGCAAGAGAAAACCCTCCACTCCAGCAAACTTCAGGAAATAACTCTGGCAGACCCATGTGGGCACAGGAGAAGCCAGCAAAGATGAGGGAAGTTTGGCAGCCCCGCCCTCTGATCTCTGCACTCAGAGGCAGCTTGGAAGGGTGAGGACAGGCAAGGGTGGGGTTGGAGAGGGGGGAGGAAAGAGCTGCGAGCCAGATTAAAGCCCTGGATTCCAGCCCATGGACTGCATGTTTGACACCCCTGCTGTAGGTAGGAAGCCAGAGATCTTCTGCTATTACAACTGATCTCCAGGTGACAGAGATCAGTTCACCTGGAGAAAATTGCCACTTTGGAAGGCGGACTCTATGGCACTATACTCCTTTGAAGTATACTCCCCCCCCCCCAAACTCTGTCCTCCTCAGGTTCTACCACCAAAATCTCCATTTAGTTTCTAATGTGGAGCTAGCTATATTAGTTTTACAGTAATTCTCATTCATTTTATAGCATGAAGGAAAGCATAAGATTGTTGAGAATAATAACTGCACAGAAAGATTTCACATGAAAGTCCTGGTTAGGTCCATTCTTTCCAAACTGTTAAATATGAATGTCGACAAACTGTTTAATATGTACTAATGATTAGTTGGCAAGCATATGGTCACTAAGCACCTACCCAAAAATCTTCATCAAAAGCCAGATTTAAAAAGTGGAAGTTATTTATGTAGATCAACAATTTGGATAACAATTATGTAATTGAAAGGTGCTGGGAATCTTCCAGTTGTGGCTGCCATGGCCCCAGACTGCCCCCCCCAATCACTGTCTTGGAAGAATTTGGCAAATTAAACCAATGAATATTTTAAGAAACCTTGTAAAAAACCTTAAGCTTATTGGCAAGAAAATACGCCATAGACGGCACTGGACTTTTGAATTATCAGTGTTATAAACAGAATCTGCACAGTCTATTAAATACTGTAATTAATAATGTAAAGGTTATCCACAAGAGTATCACAGACACAGCTTTAAAATGGACATATTTTATATAATGCATTTAATCGCTCACCACCATCCACCACCAGTTACACCCATCTGGATTTAAACAATAATTTATTCCATCTGGATTTAAACAATAATTCATCTTTACCCTGTAGGATTGCAGTTAATTTATCCATCTCCACCACATCCATTATTTTATACACTAATTCTTTCTTAGAGGGTATTCCCTCTTGTTTCCAATACTTGGCAAACAGTATACCTGCTGCTGTAATTATATATGTAATGACATATTTCTCATCTGCTTTATATTCATCAGGTAGCATATTTAATAGAAAAAGTTCCGGAGTAAATGGCATGTCTATCTTTAGAATTTCTAAAATAATCTTGTGAACTTTCTGCCAATATCGCTGTGTTATATGGCACCTCCACCAATTATGGTAAAAGGTGCCCACGTTATTTTTACATTTCCAGCAGTTTTTAGATAAGTTTGGAAAGCATTCCACCACCTTTTCCGGTGACCAATGCCACCTGTGAAACATTTTATACACATTTTTCTTGTATGGATCTTAAATATTTCATCAATTTCCACATTTTGGACCGAGTATCAATATTATGACCAATATCCTGCATCCACGTAACCATAGAGCATTTCACTATTTCATCACATTCATAGTCATCAAGGAGAAAATTATATAATTTCTGTATGAGCTTATCACTTGTAGATAACCATAGCTTATCATAGGACCCGGTCACACGGGCAGGAAAATGCGGGGGGGGGGAGCATGGCTGTTTGCCCCGGAGCAAAATAATGCGCGGTTGCACAATCAGACCTCCCGTAGAGGTCCCGTCAAGGTCCCGTGGTTAGGGGGGAGGTGCCGATCACAGGACAATCCTGTGGCGCAGCAAAGAAGCGGCCTCTCTAGCAAAAGGCTCCGCGGGTTTAACCCCTTCCAGGGCTGCAGAGGAATGCAAACTGTGTCCTCCGTCCGGTCCCCTCCAGGAGGAGCTTCAGCCGGGCCGCCCTCCCGCCACACACCCCCTGCACCTCCCCCTCTGCCGCCCAGTGCAGAGAGTTCCTCTCGAGCAGACTTGGCCTTCTCTCATTCTGCTCAGGCCCAACTGAGGAGAAACAGAAAGCGGGTGTTGCACTTGCCTAATTCCTGGCTCCTCCCAGGAATTACAATACAAGAACTACAAGACCAAGGGACTTTCTTATATAATTTCTGTATGAGCTTATCACTTGTAGATAGCTTATCTAAGTCAGTTTTTTCTCGATAAAAACCCTTAAGTTCATCTTTATCATGTATCGTCTTCAACTGTATATTCTCCCACCATGTCAATTTATCCTGTGGGATCAAATTACCATTTTCATCCAACAAAGTTTTATAACTTAGCAATTTAGAGTGTGTCATAATAGAAGGTTTAATGAAAGCTTCAAGGGGTGATATCCATCTCGGGGTTTGATTATAAAAACGGTCTTTAATTTCTTGCCATATTTTATTTAATGCCCCTCTTATTGTGTTAGGCTCATAAAATTAGAATGTATTTTTTCTTTTTCATACCATAAGTATGCATGCCATCCCATGGCTAGGTCGAAGCCTTCTAAGGTTAATAGCCTTTTGTTGTCTAACATTATCCAGTCTTTTATCGATCCCATCACTGCTGCTGAATAATATAGCTTCCAATTAGGAAGTCCAAAGCCTCCTCTCTCTTTTTTATCCTGCAATACTTTCCATTTAATATGTGCTGTTTTATTTGTCCACACAAATTTTCTACAGATTACATCTAGATCTTTAAAAAAATTAAGATTTCTCAGGACTGGTATGTTTTGAGCAAGAAAAAGAAATCTCGGTAGAAGATTTCTAAATATGCTCTAAATATGCATTATTATTCTTCACAGGAGTAGCCTAAAACATACTTTTTTAAAAATTAAAGATCTTCAGGTGTAAGAAATTCCAGGATACTGACCAAAAAACAAAACTAGCCCTAAGTTAGCTCAATCATGAACCCAAATTTGAATATTGTCCTTGTCAGGCTTGAAATGTGAATAACTGGTTATTTCTTTTTAAAAATCCACCATAGTACAATTAAACAGATTTTTATATTTTCAGTGTTTCTTAACCAACCACTAGAACAAGTTTCCAGATTTAAGTATTGCTGCATTTCATCTTGTTCAACAAAGCAGTCCAGTTAGGATTTAGCACAGACCTATACTAGGTTACACATCTGGATCACCAGGAACTACAGCAATAAATGGGATTAGAGTAACTGAACAAAGCAAAGGATCACATGTTGCTCACATATACCTCTCGTTTCTCCCTAAAATATATTTTCTTGCTGTCCTCATTGAGGGTTAAGGTTTAGACACCACTATAGTCACTAGCTCCTGGGGTCCCTGTTGAAGCAGATCGTTTCTGCCATCTAGGTTATGCTCATTGGACAGGTTAGGCTCATAGCAGCAAACAGGGATGCCACTAGGCCAAGCTAGTAACAGCAGCTGGAAAATGGGAGTATGAATGAAAGACTTAGATGCTCCCCCCCAGCATCATCTCTATCATGACAGTCCCAGCTTTCAAGCATTTCATTAGTTTATAAAAGATTATATATTTTTGGCCAAGCTTCTTTTACTGTTTAAGCAACCACCACCACCACCATGGGACTGTACACGTTAGCAACTGGATTTAAGTTTAAAAAGTAGCTTTTAAAATTATAATTGACTCCGGGAACCAATCCAGTGAGGTATAAAGAATCGAACCAAAGCTGGGTAGAATTTCAAACCAGGATCTGAAGCACATTTCAGAATTCTGGCTAATATGAACCCTAGCTGGCACTAACTATGGTTTAATAAATAAATAAAATGAGTATAGTTAAAATGGTCAGAAGTATTCAATGCAAGGTATAAAAGCAAGTCTGACTAAGTTCATAAAACGTAGCGCTTTAAGAGATGGCATTGTATGTAAGCAATTTGAGGATCTCCTCTCTTGGATTTTTAGTCAATAGTGGTTATCTTTTCTTTCTCCCTATATGTAGTACCCCTCCCTTTTTTATTGTAGTTTTGTAGTCTATATAAAAATGCAATTAAAAAATCCCCTTCGGGGGCCAAAAAAAAAAGGAAATGGACAAAATGTTAATTTCTTGATCACACTAATAATCAGGCACAAATACTCAACAAATGTATGCCTGAGATCTGCACCATATGCACATCTTGTAAAACATATCCATAATAATAAAACTGTCTTTTCTGGGGTATTATTTTTTACTTAAACATGATTACTTATTATGGGCCTGTTTTTCACCTCAGATCTCCCCATGGCTTCTCCTATACTGTGCCCTTCTTTTGAGTTGCCTCTTCAACCACAGCATGGGCCTGTTCTTTTTGGGGGGTGACTGCAGATTCATGGAAAATCCCTTCCCAAATAGGTGTGCAGGACTGCTACGCCATCTGCCCTCAGAAAGAAGGACAAAACAATTGTTTAAAGTTGGGTATAAAGAGGGTGTTCCTTTGAGGGAAACTTGTATAGCTTTGTTCTTCTTGCCTGTTTTTATATTTGAGCTGCCATATTTGTGGGGAAGAGAGGCCTACAAATAGTTAAATAATTAAATAAACAGAGACACTCAATGATAATTCAAATCTAGCAGTACCTTAAAAGACCAAGAAAGTTTTCCAGGGTAGAAGCTTTCACCCAAAGTTCATTCTACTTTAACATGGCTGCCCACTCCACCTGAATCTATTCTATGATAATGTTGTGCACTTCGGGATGGCAGCAGATTAAAAAATAGATGATGATGAAATTCTTTCAATACAAGATCAGCTCTGAAGAATCAGCATATAATAAAACACAGCAATGTGACAAGCATAAAACAATGAACAGTATTGTTAGTAAACTCTATTCTAGACACCTATACTAGAAACTCCTTGATCGGTTAGATCAAGAAAACATACTGATGGACGAGCAGGCAAATTTCAGATTAAAAAATTAAGAACCATTGTTCTAGATGCATTTGGTTCCTTGTGTCCCAGTCCTTTTTCTGGCTCAGGATAGAAGACTGCTGCCTTCTTATTTCTTCTTGACACTTGCCAGACTAGATTCCGCGTATGTGCTCCACACCCTGAAGCACCATGGTGATGAAAACAATGCTGTAATACCCAATTGTCTCAACTCCCCCAGAGATGCAGCTATTTAAATAAAATAACTCCTTTAATTATTGAAACATACAAACCTCAGTTAAAGTTAGTCATCAACTCAATGAGAGGGAATGAGTGACCCTTAATTTAATTTAAATCTAGTTAGAGAGACAAGAATTGACAAACTGTTCAGAAATAGTTTTGCAACTTGGAGATGAAAACCACTATGTTCAGATAAATTCTATATACAAATAAATCCAAAGAGATAAACAATTTCAAGCAAACATAAAAGACAAGATGATTTCCTTTAAACCCTAGAAGTCTTGCACAAATAATGAAAATAAAAAAGGAAAACACTCTGGCAAAACAAGAGCTGTATTTTGGCAATAAGGTATGCAACGAAAAATGTGAGGAGCAAATTGTTAAAGGCATAAAAAGCAAAAAACAAGCAATTCTTTAAATATATTAGTATTATTAGTAAACCAGCAAGGAGATAACTGTTAGATATGAGAAGGGAAACAGGGAGATTGTGGAGAGATTAAATGACTTCTTTGCATCAACATTCACTGCAGAAGACTCTGGAGATGTTATCAGTGTTTCCTCTAAGCTGAGTTAGTGTGAGCTAGCTCACAGGTTTTTAGCCTCCGGCTCACACATTTTTGTCTTCGCTCAGGAAGGATGGCTCCAGAGCAAACTATTTTATGCAGTAGCCAAATCACCTGCTCACAACTTTAACGCCAGGAGCTCACAAAGCAGAATGTTTGCTCACAAGACTCCACAGTTTAGAGGGAGCACTGGATGTCACCATACCTAAATGATGACTTTCAAGAAAGGCATTTGAGTCAGAAGAAAGATGAAAAATTTCTTGAATTTGGAAGTCACAGGAAAAAGCCCCCCCCACACACACACACAAAATCCAGATATTTTGGGGAAATTTAAACAAATGTAATGAATTCTTATGAAACCTAAACTTATTTTACTGCTAAAACTGCATAAAATGCATACTTTATAATGGTAAAAATGTAAAAATTGTACTATTGGCATATTTATGGACTGTAAAAGGTAAATGCCTTAGTTTTCTGAAAATGTCCAACATTTGAAAGAGAGTGAGTGCACTGCAATTACATCCTGTGTTACCGTAGAACATGCTTCTTAGTTTTTGCCATCGAACAGGTAAGGGGGAAAAATAAACTAAAAACAGAAAATATTTATAGTAAACAAAAAGAAGTATATTATTTGGACTGATGCTGTCTCATGCAATCACAAAAATGATTAGCAGCATATCGGAATGTTGAGTTAAATTTCATAAAATTGAAAACACTGTGCTCATATTATATACACAGCATATAGCTGTGTTAAGATTAGTCACATACCACTGAAAATATTCTATATATTTATTTACATTATTTATAGCCCACCTTTCTCACTTGGACTGAAGGCAGAGTAAGTGAGTCAATCAATGGATGGGGCATTCAATAAACAATGCAAGAGGATTAGGGTTGTATAACCAACCAGAACTCCAAAAACAGAGCTGAAGCAAAGCGTAAGTATTAACATAACACATTAAATTATGCAAAATTCCATAGTAGGATCCTAGTTTCAACAAGCTATGCACAATACTACAGACCACAGTCCCTAATAATTTTTCCAAGTAACTTTGTGAATCATTTAGTGTAGTGCCTGTGTAGAAAAGCCCTCTTGAATAATTCAGTTTTGCATTGTTTGCAGAAAGCCAGGAGAATAGGAGTTTTCCTGACTTCCTCAGGCAGTATACACTGGTTAGACACCTACAGTATACAGTACATCCCAGACTACCTTAGGCAGTATACACAGGTCAGACATTCACAGTACTAACAAGAATCTATTTCTCAAGCATGACCCCCATCTGCTGATACCTAAATCCACAGATCAGAGCAGACTTACCCAAAACAGACTTTTCTGCAAACTTGGGTGACCTACAAGTTTGTAGAAAAACCTGAAATCTTTTTTTAAAAATGCATGTGGGGTTTAATTTTTCCAAAAGCAAGATGGAGATGGGATCCCCCTCCCCAGACTTGCAGGCCAACACTTGCTATCATCTAATACTGCAGACCATCTTAAATAAAAATGTTCGTACTACTCATTTTGAATGACTAACTTCTTGTTTTAAAAAGCATTTCACTCATTCCAAAAGAGAAAATGTTGCATACAATTTTTTTCCCTTAGCTTCTCAAAATTTCCACCTTTTCAACTGGACAAACTAAAAAACAGTCCTCAGAAAAACAGGGGAGGAAGTTATTTTATTGTATGTTCCCAGGCCTTCACATCCCTAATCAGAAATTAGAAACAATTATATTTTGAAGCTGACAATTTAAAAATGAACAAGTTATTAGATCTGGATGGCATTCCAATGAGTGTTCTTAAAGAACTCAAATGTGAACTTGCTGACATTAACAAAAAATATAATTTATCAGGAAAATTAGCCTCCCCAGCCAATTGGAAGGCAGCCAATATAACATCCACTTTTTAAAAAAGATCTGGAGGGATCGTTGTCAGCCTAACTTCTGCCTCAGGTACACTGCTAGAAAGCATTACTTGTTAGAATTATTAAACATATAGAAGAATAAGCCTTGCTGAGGATTAAACAAGAAAATTTCTGCCAAAAGAAGTCCTGCCTCATCAGCTGTTTAGAACTCTTTGAGAGTCATCCAGCATACGGATAGAAGCTATCCAATAAATATTATATATGAGAACTTCAAAAGACCTTTGAAAAAGATCCTCAGTTAGGGCTTACTAAATTTACCAACCATGGGATAACTGAAAATACTGTTTTATGGATTAGTTAACTGCTTAAACAACAATAAGGAAAGGGTAAGAGCTGGTGGACAATTCTCACCATGGAGGAGAGTACACATGAAGGTCCCTTACAATGAAGCAGATCTTTGGTCCATTGAGATCAGTGCTGTTTATGCAGACTGGCAGTGGGTCCCAAGGGACTCAGGCAGAGGTCTTTCACAACACCTACCACCTGATTCTTTTAGCTGGATATGCCAGGAATTTGATCTGGGAACTTCTGCATGCATAGCAGATGCTCTACCACTGACCTACAGCTAGGGCTGCCAAATGTGGGCGGGGGCGGGGAATCCCCCGCTTTGAAGCCCCGATTTCCGACGCGGTTGAATCGGGGCCCAGGGGAACCCCGCCCCCGGCGTGTGCGTCACTAGCAAGTGATGTGGGCACGCCGGGCACGCTGGGGGGCAGGGCCACGGCTATACAAGGGAAAACTCTATGGTTTTCCCTTGTATGGCCGTGGCCCCACCCCCAGCGTGCCCAGCGTGCCTACGTCACTTCCGGGTGACGCGCGCTTTGCGCGCGCACCCCCAACACCGGCCGGGAACCCCCCGCTCCCAACGAAGACGGATTTGGCAACCCTATCTACAGCCCTCCTCACAAATAATGCTGTGAAAAACCTGAAACCTGTACAAGAACCAAGGTCAAAGAAGGTACTTATAAATAGTTGAAGTCAACAGTGAACACTGTGGATGATCAAGTCAGGATGATGAAGTCCAAAGCAAGAACTCCTGAAAGAATTCTTCAAATTTTCTGAATGGGCCACCAATAATTGTACACCAAAATCCAAGGTAATTCAGTGCAAATAAGCCATTTTGAGACAAAAACATTCTTTACTTCATATACATGCTGATAGTCTAATTTAGGCCTGAATACCCATAAAAAAGATACTGGGGTAGTGGCAGATTTACCAAAAACACCCATTCATTATGCAGCAGCAGTGAAGGTGAATTCCATGTTATGGTTCAGTAGAATATGGACTGACAATTCAGCCACCCCGCTGTAGTGCCTTTATATAAATCTACAGCATAGCTGCACCTCAAGTTCTGGGCAACTCATCTACCAAAAAAAAAAAATCATCATACAACTGGAAAAAGATACAGAAAGAGGCAACCAGAATTATCAAAGAACTGAACACCTAAGTTTAATTGTTTAACTCTTCTTAAGTGGGGTCAAAGACTAAAGAAGACATGACACATTTATAAAATTACAAGCAGGGGACCCGCAGGACTCTGTAGTGCTATTGTGGAAGAGCCCCTTAAAGTAGGAAGAAGAAGAAGGGATTGGATTTATACCCCACCCTTCACTCGAACTCTCAGAGCAGCTTACAATCTCTCCCCACAACAGACACCCTGTGAGGTAGGTGGGGCTGAGAGAGCACTGACAGAAACTACTTTTGAGACAACAGCTCTGAGTGAACTGTGACTGACCCAAGGTCACCCAACTGTTGCATGTGGAGGACTAGGGAATCAAACCCAGTTCTCCACATAAGATTCTACCACTCTTAACCACTACATGTGGTTGCATGTGGAGGGAGTAGGGAATGGTGTGGTCAGGTAACATTACCTGAGCGTAGAGCATATTGGCAGCTAAGTTTTATCAAAGTGGCTGCAGGACTTCAGCCTTCCTAATAAGGGAGTGTCAGTTGAAAACACTAGAACCTGACTCTGCATGCCTGCCAAATGATACTTAACACTCGAAGGCTGCAACTAAGCAGGCTATTAAAGAGAAAGAGGAAACACAGTAGCATGTGGGCTTCATTGGGTCTCTTTGGAGACTCGGAGCTGATGGGAACTGTAGTCGCTGTAAGAAGCTCCCAGGACCATATTTATATATATTGTGGTTTGTTTTCATGTCTGCAGTTAAAGTATATTTGTGTAACCAAAGTGCGTGGCCTCACTGAGCTTCCTTTGACCACCCAAACCTTAAAAAGAAGCCTTACCCCAGCCAAAATCAGCCTCTGCCACAACAGAATTGCAGTGTGCATCCCTGCTCCCCCAATGCGCCGCCCATTTTCTAGGCCACCTACTCCTCTGGTCAGCCCCCCAGTGAAACACTGCTGTCACCTGCACCTCCTCTTTCTCCTTCCCCTCTACCACCATCTCTACATGCATCCTCCCCTCCAGTCTTCGCCAGTGTCAAACTCATGGAGAGACCAGGCTCCACCTGCCTATCCTCCCACTGGGGGGGGGGGGGGGGGGAGGGAAGCAGGGACTTAGTGGCTACTTGACTCATCAATACCACTCCTGATGCTTGCTTTCTGCTGAGGACAGCGGTGACAGCAGAAAGAACCTCTGATGGAGATGCCAGGCTCCTTCCCATCTCCAAAAAAAAAAAAAAAATGCCAGCAATCAGTGCCCACTTTCCCTGGCTGCCACCTTATTTTGCTCCTGGCTGTAACCCCCACCCTTTTCAATGCACCTACATGGCAACCCCCAGATTTAAGGAGCTGCAGCTGGGTCCACGGTCAGAACTAGGTATAAAATATGCAGGGAACCTATAAGAACTTGCTAGTCTCACCCCTTTTCCTGCTGTATTCCCTTCACTACACTACTGTCCTTTTTTTCTCCTTCTGGCAGCCCCCATTTCCTCTCCTCTTTACCTGCTTCTTTCTCTTCTTCCCACTCATCAACCAACCTTTGTTTTATATCCCTTCAGTCTTCAGCTTTACTTACCATTTGTTTAGGTCATTTCTTCCAGTGAAATCAAAAACAGTTTATGTCATTAGCCTCTCCTGTGTTTTATCCTCACAACAATCCTGTGAGGTAGATTAGTCTGAGGAAAAGTGGGCATGGCAGAGTGGGATTTGAACCTGGGCCTCCCAGCTCTTAGTCTGATTCTAACCCTTAAACTGCACTAGCTGTCAGCTTTCCTTCCTTCCCTCCTCTGGCAGCCTGTCCCTGGGAAGTCTGGACAAGATGCAAAAGTTGTGCAGAAGCAAATTATTCAGGTGAGTTGCATGGCAGCCACTGTCAGGCCCAGCCAAGTTAGGCAAGTTGTGTAGAAGCCACTGCCAGGCCCGGACAAGTTATGTGGCATCAAGTTGTCTGGTAGCCACTGTTGCACCTCGGTAAGTCACACAAACTGCAGGAGGAACAGGAGAGAGGGAAGCAGGGATGGTCTGGGATGCCAAAAGAGCCCTAGCTAGGGCCCTTCCCAAGGTCTGAAGGTGGTAATGTTGCTGTTGCTAAGCAACCCACCCTCAATGGCCACTGAGATCTACTTTCTTAAAAGTACAGTGTGCCTTCTATTATTGGAGGCGGGGTTAACCTTAAATTTTTTATTTTTTGTGCAAACTAAGGCTTTTCTCAGATTTGTAGAAAGATCTGTCTTGTCTTTTCAAGGCCCTAACTGTTGGATTTAGGTATCAACAGATGGGGTCATGCTGAGAATAAGATATACTGAAGCTCTCCTTCTGTCACTCAAGGCTATTTGCTTACATGGCTTGTTAAAACAGAGTTGCACAAATTCACTGACAATAGGTCAGTACTGGAATCATAAAATGGAGTAGGGCTGCTGGGGGCTTCCACGATGTATCTCACTGGCCAGTGTTAAAAACATAAAGCTGATCTAGGGGGATCATCTTTGTTGACCCAGAAGAGTTTCTTATATGTTCTTACACCACATCAACTATTTACAGCTGCAAAGTAAATTCTGCATTGATGGCTCCATTGCTGTTTATTTCCATACATATTTTATTCTTTTCCACAATTTCCTCTCATCGCTTGCCAACTCCCTTCTTGTCTGCATCACTGTGTAGCAAAATGAATTTTCTCTGTACATAAATATTATTTGGTTAGGCCTGTGCGTCCTGGGTACAGGTCAGCAGTTGATGTGAAACCAACAAAGGTACAGGGAATGTTCAACAAATCAAGGGGGCAAGATGCAAGAGAAAATGGTACAGGCCTTTTTTGAACAAAAAAGTATTCACATGAGCTAAAAATCAAATCCCACATGGGGTTCAAAAACAATAGAGCAGTTTACGATAGATCAAACTCGTCCAGAGTGGTTTGGAGGCCAGAGCTGCCTTTTAGTGTGTATGTACTTTTAACTGTTGCAGAATTCAAATCAAACCTTAGGGTAATTAGTTGCTGTAAATTTTCCGGGATGTGTGGCCGTGGTCTTGGCATTGTAGAACCTGACGTTTCACCAGTAACTGTGACTGGCATCCTCAGAGGTATAAACACAGAAAGATGGAATACTCTCTGAATTAGGGTATCATTTTTGGTGTGACTGTAAGCTGTCCAAAGTGTTATCTGCAGATGCAATTTCCTTTCCCGGCTTTGTTTATAAGGGGTTCACTTGTCTGCCACTTCCGAATATAGAGTTGTAACCAACTGCTGTTCTTTGTCAGGAGAATATTTTCATTGGTATAAGGGATTACTTTTCACCAATTTCCCATTCTCATTACAGATTTCCCAACATTGCCCCCTTGCTGTTTGTAAAAGCTCCCTAAACCTCTCAGGAGCTGAATTTCAGAGGGGTCAGTGAGTTGTAGTAAAAGAAGCGAGACAAAGAAATCCTGGTTTGCAAACCCTTCTCCATTTGCAATTCATTGGACTCAACCCGGAGTCCTTCCAAAAGCTTTCAGTTGTACATAAATGTGGGAAACTAACTGCAGCACTATTGGAACACTTATAGACAAAGGCTATTTCTGGGGCACATATGGAATTTTCTCAGTGTTCAAGTCAAGGCAATTTAAGTCCATGGCAAAACAGCATCCAAATAACCCGGGGTTAGAGCAGGCTGAAACTGGGCTAACCACTGAAGGGAGGTGATGTAATGCAGAAGGGGGGGGGACGGAATAAAAAGGATGAATTTTAGTGCAGAATGGGGGGAAAACCTGGATTAAATAGAAAGTTGGATTCAATTTTAGTGCAGAATGGCTTGGAGGTCACCGTGGTGAACATGAATTAAAAGCAGAGTGCAGAAAGGGCCGAGGACAAACACACATACACAAACCCTTAGCGAACAAGCCCACTAGGCTCACAATTGACTTCTGCATCATATAGAGGGCTACCACTAGCGGGGGTGGGGACAAGTGAAGGCACAAAACAGAATGCCTCCATACACACATCAGAAATGTTAGCCAGTAAGAGATTAATTTGGAATTTCTGAAACAATTCAAGTGGCATCATGAGTATGAAAGAACATCTGCACTACTCTGAAGCATTACAATCAATGTAACACCAAGGTTGGAACTATTTCTCAAATTCTTTGAAATATGTACTACTACTGCCATCCGCCTAGTAACAATCTAAAGCTACTGCACTTATTAAACATCTGAAACTAGTAACGTATCAATATCCACCCTGGAATAGTCTTTCAAGCCTCTTGTGCAGTAGGCAGAAAGTTACACTCTCCTGGGCTGCCTCAAACTTTGACCCATTGGTGCGACCAGAGGCTGCATCTTCATCACCAAGATGACGCAAGGATGTAGTTTCCCCTTGTACACTAGGACATTCTTGTATACTGAAGTCCTCAAAGAAATTTAGGCCTCTCCCCATATGTGCCCCAGAGGACCTTATGCTCTGCTGGTCAAGATCTGCCTGTTGTCCCTAGTCCAAGGGACATCCGTTTAGCCTCGAACAGGGCCAGGGCTTATTCTGCCCTGGCGGAACATGTTCCCATGTCCCATCTGAGGTCAGGGCTCTGCAGGACTCACTGCATTCTGCAGGGCCTGTAAGACAGAGCTGTTCCACCAGGCCTTTGGTTGAGGAGCGACCATCCAATAAAATCTTGCTTCCCCCTGCTGAAGTGTACCATCTTTATGTGGCCCAGAGCAAGCAGAAGGAAGTGGCACCAGACTGAACTTTATGAATACGCATAGTGTGACCTGTTTTTTTTTAATTTGTGTTGTTTTAATCTGTTTTCATTATTATGTAAATTATTTGATATGCATTTGATTGTTATGATGTATTATACTTTGCTTGTGATCCGCCCTGACCCTGCTTGCGGGGAGGGCGGAATATAAACTGAATGAATAATGTGAAATTTTATGCTTGTTCTTACTATGGTTAATATGATACATTATATGGGAAGGTTTTCCCTACAAAAGCCAGAGGCATAGCCTATACACCCATTTTATTTAAGAAACAGATGTATAAACTTAGATCTGAAATATTAGTCTGGCACACTTATAGGAAATCTTATATCAGCCAACATAACCAACATCCAGGCCCATCCATTCTGAAACTCTCATCAACCACACTTTTATTTCGTCCATCTTCCAAAGAGTTTAATACAATGCACATGGGTCTCTCCTCTATTTTATTTTCATAGAGATAGACCAGGCTGAATGAGAGTGAATGGACAAAGGTCACCCAGTGTGCATCATGGATGAGTAGGGATTTGATCTGGAACTCTCTGGCCATAATCCAACACTGACTTTTACTCCACACTCATCTTTTCAATCAATGGCATATGAAGGCCTCTTAAGTTTAAGCTCGCTGGGATGGTCTAAAGTGGTATTAGAATTGTCACACTAATGAAGCAGCAGCCAACGCACACCTGGCAGAGATTTATTTTCTCTGACAACTGGTATTTGAATGGTTTCAGATACAAAATTTTAAGAAATCATGAAGTTAAGTACACAGTCACAAACCACATCCTAAAATTTCTGGCTTCCTCAAAGGATGTGCTGTAAATATTTCTGCATTGTGCAACTGACATAATGGCACAGCTCCAGAATGCCTTCAGTAAACAATACTTTGGAAGTAAGGAATAAGATGTCCACAGTAGTTCTATCTATTTAGAATATGTCTAGACTGCATGCACACGGCAGAAAGAGAAAGGGACAGCCAATTATGACTCAACCTGTTTTAACTTGTGACTAATTGGCCTATATTCACAGTTAAGGTAGATGCCTTGTTTGCCCAAGGCCACGAAGCAAGCATGTCCTTCCCAAATAATCTCACAAACTGTCTGTTGCCTCTTCTTTACTCGTTAGCAGTGCCTAAAGCAGGAGGGGGGAAAGGATGGCAAAGTTTCAGATTAGACCAGATTCCAATTAGGCTGTGGTCCATGTTGGTATTATACTTGCTGAACAAGCTGTAATTAGGTACTGGGAAGCCCAGCAGAGCCTATTTCCATCTTCTAGCCTTGCTATTCCAAAACTGCTTGTGAAGCTGGGGGAGGAAGGCAGGCACTGTGGAAGCTTCTTGGGAGCTTCAGTTGTAGGAAGAAGAAAAAGTTGTCTCCCCAAGTTTCTACCTCTGCACGGCCTGGCTTTCCCAGGGACAGCCCTCAAAACAGCTCTGGTCCAAGTAAGTATAAATGCAGGCTCTTCCCATGTAGCTTTGCTCAGAGATAGCCTCATCCAATTGCTGAAGCCCCAAGCTCAGCAGAACCTATTTCCAGCTACGTTTTCTCAAATATGCAAGGACATGAAACATTTCCTTAGTGATTTTTTGCATTCATGTTGTGACCCTGCTCCATCCTGGGAGCATCTCTGTAGAAAGGAACAGGATGGCATTCCACCCAAATTTGAATATTGTGTATTAATTAGAGCATTGTGTATCAGAGAATTTTAACAAAGGATACTTAGAATCTCAAAGCATTGAGTACCCTAAAACATTCACTACTTCAGCAGAAACACAGTTCTGAAATGTCATTATCTCACCTTTTTTTCTGGTGAAGCAGACCAATTTTAAACCATTTTATATACAGGCAGCTTCCCAATTGCAAAGCACAATGATTTGGCTCCTATTTTCCACTAAGCACTACAAGACTAAACGGCAGGCACATCAAGAACTATTTGCATGAGACAGACAGCAAGCCAGTGACAACTGAGAGGTACTTTCTCCTGTTGAAATAATCAGAACACCCAATACTAATATGATTTGATCCCTTAAAACCTGATATACATTGAAATTACAGGATTTGAAAATATTACAGCTTTGGTGAGGCATTCGTGATTTTTCATCAGTTGTTGACCAGGTACCCAGACTGCAGTCCACATTTATTATACTATTACGAAGCTATCAAAAGTGGTCGAGCACCCAATAAGCAAGGGTTAGCTGCAAGTTTGGTACAAGTTGAAGCACTTGATCAATGTGTCAAACAGAGCAGATCCACTTAACCCACATTCCTAACATTCCAGTTTGATCAAGTGAATCACTCCCTAGTATTACTGCAGAAAAGATGGAACAAAGTTTGAGTCCAGTGGCACCTTCAAGACCAACAAAGTTTAATTCTGGGTACGCATGCTCACTTCTTCAGATTCAGAAAAGACAGACAGCTGTAGCTCAGTTAAAAGTTGGAAAATACATGTTTTTTAAAAATGTCCTGCCTTATCAGCCACCTTTCAGAAATGGCATTTTAGCTTCTGCTAGGAAATGTTTAGTCATAAGCAAGCTATGATTGCTCATCTATTACACATTAGAGCTTTAATGAGAAAGCCAGGATCTTCACTGTCTCCTTAATCCAGTCAGATTCCAGTCCAGTAGCATCCTAGAGACCAACAAGAGTTTCAGGGTATCAGACAAAAGGAGCGCTGACTCTCGAAACCTTAAACCTTGAAGCTGTTATTGGTCTCTAAGGTGCTATTGAACTTATAAGATACACTAAAAATCTCAACCCTCTAAAATATAAGCATCTATGCTCTTCTTTAGCTCCACTTTTTTCCACTGTTTTCCAGTGGCAGAGCCTACTCTCCTGTCAAGCTAACATGAGTGCTAATGAAGCACCTAATCCTGACAATGAGTTCTTCATCTCTGGTAGTTGCAAGCTCACGCAGGGCTCTCCCTGGAGAGTCATTTGGTGAACCACATTCCTCTTTTACAAGTCAGCTTTTGCCTTGTGCTGTCTGTTTACTTAGATTTGCCAGGAATTAAATGTGATCACTGCCTGGTTGCCACAGCAACATGCACTCACTGGAAATTAGTCCCATATAAAGTGAACAAAACAAAGTCTTGGGGAGCGTGACAGGTAGGAAATAGTATCCCTACAAAAATGCATATAACAGAGAAAACCATGTCCCAGTTCCAATCTACAACACACACACCCCCATGATAATTGATTCCTGAAATCAAACTAATTCCACAGGTAATGCTAGAAATTCTAGATATTCTAGGTTTGAAAAATATTTGCAGAAACATCCTATATGTTATGCAGCAGCAAATTGGCAAAATTAGAGGGGCCGGGCAAGACAGCCAAAATCCAGCCATGAAAGAAAAAATAAAGGTATACAGCTACCTTGAGGATAAGATGCTCTAAAACAGTATAAAGGGGCACATATAGAGTATGTGCATAGTTCACACACAAAAAACTATTAGGTAAAACTGGGCCATCTCAGCATGTTATCAATTTGTTATGCACCCATGGGTTTGATAAATCTTTCACTACCAGCCTAGAAAATGATATCGCTAGATTCAGGTTAACCACAATTTTAATGCAAGATCAAACATCAAGAAGAACCTGTTTCATGCTCCCCTTCCCTACAACCAACCCACATTAACACAGAGTATACAAATTTATAGAATGTATACAGTCATAGCAGGGAGAGGTTCTGGAGCTTATCAGAATCTTGTGTAATCTTCATCTCCCACATAATGACAAAGTGTCCAAGTGTTGGCAGTCCATACTTAGTACAAGAACAAATCATCTTAGGCTTTATCAGGAAAACCAGTTCAAAGGGAAAACGAATGCATGCAATTGAAAAACACAGATCAAGGCAGTCTGTAATGGTGCCTGTATCTTCAGATGTCTTTGTGATTCCCTAAAGGTAACACCATAGTTACAGGTTAAACTTAGCAACCAATATTCATAGGCTCCAAAATGGGGAAGGATGGAAAATAGCAGTCAAGCACCTTATCAGATGTCCACATCTCCATTGTGGCAGTCTCTGTGTAGCAGAGGGCAACTACTACCCCATTGCATTCAGAGGTGCACATCCTAACATGTAGGGTTAGCCCTGACGCCCACTTCTCAATAGTGTTTCCGTACTTCCCAGCAATGTAATGTGTGATTATCATGTAAATTTTACATGCACCGTTTTCGACTGTCACACAGACTAAACCAAACTCCTTGCATACAGACAAACCGAAACGCGTGGAGTAGCACTAGAAACCAACCAATCAACCCTTGTTTACTCCATCCGAGCGAACACCCCAGAGCCATGACACTCGACAGCACAGTTCCAGCACTCCTTCCCTGTCTATGTTTTTAGGTGGCTACTCCACAAAGGCGGGCCAAAGACACCAGGTGCGAATACTTGACAGACTGGCGCTGGCACCTTTGAAGCGAGATCACCCTCCACCTCAAAGCAAAGCCATCAAAATAAAGCCAACCGCGGGAGGGGGCTCGGGCGGGTCAGCGCCGTGGGATGCAGGCGTGAAGCCCACCCTGAGGCAAGAGACGAGAGCCCCAAGGGAGAGAGCCCAAATCCTCAGCGGTGGGAGAAAGCCAGGCCGGCTCCCTGGGACGCCTCTCGCCCTCCCTCATTCACTCACCATGTAAAGGGTGAAGGGGAAGCCGAGCAGGAAGAGCCACAGGTAGAGGTGCAGCGCATTGACCCCGGCGCCCTGGTGCGGGTCCTGGTACCAGCCACCGCTCAAAGCCGCCCACACGCCTTGGCGCAGGATCTGCAGCACCTGGGAGCCCATGGCGGCCTGGCCCGAGCCAGGTCTTTTGCAGCCCGCTGCTCCCTGCCCCGCTCGCTCTAGTCGCCCTGCGAGCCCGAGCCCCGGCACAGCCGCCCGCCGCCTCCACAGCCCGAGCCTCGCGACAGCCACAGGAGCCGCCACCCCCTCCTCCGCCTTCTCCTCCTCCTCCCCCCCACCAACACCGCCGCCATCTTAGGTCCGGGCCCCGGGCCGCCCGCCCGCCTATAGCCCGGCAGCCCTTGCGGCAGCTTCCTCGACCGCATTCCCAAGTCACCCTCCCCTCCGCGCGGAGACGACGAGCGGCGCAAGCGGCAACGGGCGGGTGGAGGCGAATCAGGGCCTCTAGAGCGCGATCCTAAGCCCTAAGCGAGTGACAGAAGGAATTTAAAAAGCGCCGTACCAGCGCTGCGGGGCTGGGGGGTGAGCAACGCTCACAGACTGCTTTAGAGTAGAACGAGGCGCGGACAGCCCAAACCCCAGCGATATCTCCTCCATCCCACAAACATACACAGGGAAAGGGCCGTGGCGAGTGTTTGACAGGTTGACGATTCCAGCTTCAGTCCCTGGCACCTTCAGTTGCAAGCCTTGGTTAGTAGGTGGTGCCAGAGACCTTTGCATAAGGCTGTGAAGAACCGCTACCACTCAGCGATCTTGACAGTTTTGTCTGTCCGTGTGTGTGTTCACGGCAAGCAGCCTGACCTGTTGCCAGAGTTGTCAGTACCTCCCCCCCGGCCCCGGCCCCTTATATCCTCTTCCGTTATGGTTGGCACGCAGGAGGCCGGGGGTATTCCACAGGAGCCCACCCCAAAGTTAAGCTCCCTAAAAAAGTAGCACTAGTGGACTTAGTTTGGAAAGTTCCCGGTTGCATGATTCTGAAGAGGGAGACAATGCAAAAAGTGGCTTACTGCTAACAAGAAAGCCCACTCAGCCAATGCCTGCAAAGGACTTTATGACCAGAAGGGTATTATTAAAAGAAAATCCTCTTGGTCTTTGTTTTGTCCTTTTTCATTTTGTAACATCCAGCCTGATGAAGAGTTCTAGTGAACTCGAAAGCTTGCACACTGTTCTGCATCATTGTGATTGGTCCTAATAAAAGGTATCATGTGGATTGTGCTTTGTTTTTGGATTTTGATTTTGGAACAGTTTGACTGCAAATAGCTTTTGTTTCTTTTCAGAACAGCCTTATGCAGCAGGTTCATTGGTAGGTGCCACTCTGCTGTGGCACTTCTTGTTCAGAGGGGGGCATCTCTCAGCTCATCCAACACTCACCTATTGTGATGTGAGTAGAACCCACAGCAGTACATGCTACTTCCAGATGAGTAGCCATGTTAATCTGAGGCAGCAAATAAACAGGAACCCAGTGGCATTGTGAAGGCTAACGATGTGTATTCCAACATACGTTTTTGCAAGTCAAATACGTGTGATGTTTTCCAAAGGTACAAAGGGCTCCAATATAGGAACGCCCTTTATAAAAATAACCAACTATTTCAGATATATTCTAGTATTTATTCATGTGTGATTTATTTTATTTTACAGGATTTATTAGCCTTTAAGACGCCACTAAACCCCTGTTTTACGCACTGCAACAAAACCGGGACGTACTAAAACTAAGGACAAGCGATTGCCCATAGGGAATACATGAGTGGACAGCGATTGCCCATAGGCAATACATGAATGCCAATAGAGAATGCATGATTCCCCATAGGGAATAATGAAGAGTAGGCTTGCCCATAGGGCCTCTCCATTATTCCTTATGAGCAGTCATGGATACCCTATTGGCTTTATGGATTCCCTATTGGCAATTATGTACTCCATTATCCCTATGGGCAAGCGTCCTCTCCATTATTCCTTATGAGCAGTCATGGATACCCTATTGGCTTTATGGATTCCCTATTGGCAATTATGTACTCCATTATCCCTATGGGCAAGCGTCCTCTCCATTATTCCTTATGAGCAGTCATGGATACCCTATTGGCTTTATGGATTCCCTATTGGCAATTATGTACTCCATTATCCCCTATGGGCAAGCGACCTCTCCATTATTCCCTATGGGCAGTCATTGATTCTCTATTGGCAATTATGTACTGCACTATCCCCTCTGGGCAAGCCTACTCTCCATTATTCTCTATGGGCACTCATGTATTCCCTATAGGCAATAGCTGTCCTTAGTTTCAGTACGTCCCCACAAAACCTACGTGAAGACGAACGTTCTGTTGTGACGGCAAGCACTTGGGTCGCAGTAGCTTTCTTGCCGAGGTAGCTAGAGCATTTTGGCGGTTTGGGTATGTCCAGTGTGCGTCCAAGAGGGGGAAACCTCACGTGAGCCTCTTTGAAATATAGCACAAATCGCACATCTTTTGCTTTCCTCTTTCCACATGGACAATGTCCGCACAAAGTCAGTTGCAGGAAACAAACATGGATGCCCACCCAGTGGTGGAAGCTGCAGTAGAGAGGAGACAAGACTAAATTTACCAGTGTGGGAACACATGAACTAGGGTTTTATTGCTGGAGGCAGGAATAGCACGCACAGTTTCCCTGGGTCGCACATACCTTCTACTTCTTTTCACAAGCGGTTTCCTGTTCCCGCGAGGGGGCGGGTAAGCGTCCACATTGCCATGGCAACAGTTTGCAGCTAGGCGCCCCGCCGGCAGTAGCAAAGGGAGGGCGTCTGTTGCCTAAATAGCCGAGCCTCATGCTTAAACTTCTGGATGCAGTGGAATTGTCATTTCTCGTAGCCTCTGGCTCATTTGAGGATCGGCTCATGCTGGGGACGCCCTTGCACAATGATGTGGCTTCCCCTGTTAGTCATCCATACACACAGCCCTTGTGTGATAATACTTATGGCATCAATGTCAAAGCGCCCAGCGTTGGGAACTCATGTGCCAGTAGAAGTCACATATGGTGAAGCTGTGTAATCATTTAATGTGGTGGGTGAGCTGCGGTGCAGACAGTAGTCTGTTGCAAACAGGTTTAAGAAGTCAAACTGTAACCATGAGTGGGGGACAAAGTTTCAAACACCAGAACTACCTAAAGCTCAGAATAAGGGAGCAGCCACCATAGGATCATACACTTAACCAATTATTATGTATCTGTTATTTTACAGTATTTCTTACCAGCCTTTCTCCCAAAGGGACCAGAGGCAGGCTACACAGTTAGTTAAAAAACATAATATAACAATACTAACAAGGAACACCACTAAAAACAATAACATAAATTAGATAGGTAAAGGTTTCCCTTGTTCGAAAACCAGTCGAATCCGACTCTAAGGCTGCGGTGCTCATCTTCGTTTCCAAGCCGAAGAGCCAGCGCTGTCCAAAGACGTCTCCATGGTCATGTGGCCAGCGTGACTAAACGCCAAGGTGCACGGAACGCTGTTACCTTCCCACCGAAGCGGTACCTATTTATCTACTTGCATTTTTTAATTGCTACCAAAACTGTTGTGGTGGAAGCTCACATCAATTGTAACCTCAACCTTTTGGGTATCCAATGGAAGCTCACATATTCAAAAAGCTGCTTTTCTAAACAGATCTCTAAAAACCAGAGTGGGAACCTTCCAACCTCAAGTGGTAAACTATCTGCTGAAAATGTTCTGAACAGTACGGTAGCTGTTTTCACCAACCGGCAGGATGGAATCCTTAGATCTTTTTCACCTGAGTGGAGTTGCTGCAGGGGGACAGACTGGGAGAGGCAATCTTGAGGTGGAAAGAAGAAGAGGAAGAAGAGGAGGAGGAGGAGATTGGATTTATACCCCGCTCTTCACTACCCAAAGGTGTCTCAGAGCGGCTTACAAACTCCTTTCCCTTCCCCTCCCCACAACAGACACCCTGTGAGGTCGGTAGGGCTGAGAGAGCTCTGACAGAAACTGCTCTTTTTCAAGAACAGCTCTTATCAGAGCTATGGCTTGTCCAAGGTCATCCAGCCAGGTGCAAGTGGAGGAGTGGGGAATCAAACCTGGTTCTCCCTGATTAGAGTCCACGCACTTAACCACTACACCAAACCGGCATTTCAGGCAATGAAGGACCTGAAAGGTAACAACCAACACTTTGCCTTGAACCTAGAAACCCACTGTATAGATTGCTTCTTATCCTTCATAATAAATGTGTTGCTACATTTTAACCAATTGAGGTTTCTGAATTGTCTTCCCAGGTTGTCCAATGGAGCAGGCATTTACAATTGTCTGATCTCAAGGTGACTGTCACATGGATCAGCATGGCCAAATCAGCTGAGCCATGGTAGGGAGCCAACTTCTGTGCTAGATACAAAAAAGCCATTTTTGTATCTATCAGGCACTTGCACAGGATGAAACCAGTAGTCTTTGGTGGTTTAAATAATGAAATGCAGAGCTGGGTGTTATCACCATAATGGCAATCCCAAAATTATAGATGATCTCCCCCAGTGGCTTCACAGACACATGACTGAACAGCATGGGAGTCAATGTGGATTCCTAGAGCACCTCACAGGACACATCCCCTACCGCTCTCTCCCTCTGTCTCAAAACAGCCTTCTGTATAGGATCAGTGTCTTCAGCACTGGTTCTCTAATACACATTCCTGCCTCTAAGCATCTCAATGGGAACTTGTAATCAAATGTATCAACAGTTGCTAACCAGTGACAGAAGCAAAGATGCGCTGCCCTTATCGAAACAGAGATCAGCCACCAAAGCCGTTTCCATCCCATAACCAGAACTAAAGCTAGACTGAAAAGGGTGAAAGGTAGATGTGTCATCCAGGAAAACTTGCCACCTGTCCTTCAAATACTTTGCCACCCAAAGGGGGCAGATTTGACACTGCGTGATGATTTGCCATATCACTCTTAATATTTTTCTTCCTCCAATAGTGGACAAATAACCATCTCCTTAAGAGAATGAGGGGGAAAACCTTAACTTAAAGAATCATTTATAATAAGCAACACAAGTTTTCTGTGTTTCTATTTATAAGATTTCAACAACCAGTTTGGGCAGGGGTCAAGAGCACAAGTGGTGAACTTTTAAAATACCTAGGACCCTGTGAACATCCATCAGGCTAAGCAAAATGAAGTGATCCATAAATTGACAAGACAGTGTGCCAGATAAGTCTATTAACTAATTTATTATACAAGTAGATTGGAGTGGATCTGAGTGATTTTATCATTAATAAAACTTGCTAAAGGGTCACAGCTGATAAGCCAATTCCTGGGACTTTAAAGAAACATATAGGAGTTAGCAGGTCATATTGCAGGCCTTCAAATAGTCTTCATGGGATGTTCTATAAATTTTGGACTGAGTTTTCTACTAACACCAGTCTAGACATCTCCTAACCCTCTTCCTATCACCCAGCTCCATAATTAACCCCAGGGCTGGGTTCCATTTTGAGGTTGGGAGAGGATCCCAAGGAGCAGTCCTGGCAATTGCCTGTAGCTTTTTATTCCAGGTCCCCACAGAGTTAAAGCAGGGGATCCTAAACTCCCCTGGAGCATTATGCAATCACACTGAATCTGTCAAGTCTCTGACAGACCATCTTAATTGGCTCTCCACCCTTCCAGAAACCAGCTGTCACATCCATGTTGCCTTGAGCAGATAATATCTGACTACAGCATGTGCTGCCTCATGAGGCCATCTCTTAATTAGTGGGTGAAAAACATAAAATCCAATTTATGTTCTTTTTCATGTATAGGGCTCACAACCTGGGTCAAACAAGGTTAATTCTGTTGAAGTTAACTCATGTAAGAATTCAGCTGAAGCCTCAGATATGACCACTAGACTAACATTATTGAGAATCTTATTGCTCATGGGGGTAGGGTAGATAAACTTTCTATGCCAGAAGTGTCAAACTCATTTGTTACAAGGACCAGATCTGACATAAGTGTCACTTTGTCAGGCGGGGCCATGTGTGCCATAAAATGTAATGCCAGGCACTGGAGATATAAACTTTATAAAGGACACAGGCAAACCCAATTAACAACATTATTTTTTACTCAAAATACAAACAAAAGCCATTGATTCCTAGCAGTGAAAGCAACTGATTTACTGGGGAACCCAGTAAATGTATTTAATCATATGCAAGACTAGGTTTTTTACAAGGGATACCATAAAAGGGGGAGTACCTTACATTTCCATACATACCAGTTGCTTGCGGGCTGGGTAAGAGCCCTAGAGGGGCCGGTTTTGGCCCCAGGCCTTATGTTCAACACCCCTGTTCTATGCCATTTTAAAGGTTTTAGGGATATGTATAAACTTAGGTGTAAACATCATCTCTATCAATACAAAGATAAAGAAGAAATTAGTGTGCTGATTGCGTAGGTTTAAGAACAGCTTGGATGAGAATTGGTAGGACTTACTGTGGGACTGAACAGATCAGAACCTCATATAGTTTGGAATTCTGGGACGGTAAATCAAAGACTTGCTCTCTACCCAGCTCTCTGCTAACTATTTTCTTCCCTTCTCCATGCCATCATATACAGAGTCAGTTTTCTAGTATATTAATTGAGGTTACAGAGCCTATTGATAAAAACTCCTGCTGTTTAAAAGATGTCTTACAACAAATCGGACCCCAGTGTATTTAAATAAGTAAAACACTTAATCACCAAGAATTACTTTAGGACCTTGAGCCTATGATAAGATCTCATTACTGGCTGCAAATATTACTACAGGAGTTATATTATTCTGAATGTACTGTCAAGTTTCATGATTAATGAATAAGCTGTGTTCTTGTTAATGAATCATTAAAAATACTCTAAACATTTATACTTAGCATAATATATAAAAAAATTGTAAAACTATACACAGTGATTTAGTGTTTTACTTGGTTAAAAGATGTCAACTTCCACTGAGGACAATAACAAAAAAACATATTGTGACAGGTTGTTGGAAATGTAATGTCATATGCTTCCTTCCCAAGAGCAAACTAACAAAAGACTGACTGGGGATGGGGCTCAGTGGCAGAGTATCATCTTTGCCGGCAGAACATCCCAGGTTCAGTTCTTAGCATCTCCAGTTAAAATGATCAAGTAAAAGCAGGTGAAGTGAAAGACCTTGACCTGAGTCTCTGGAAAGCTGTTGCCAGTTAGAATAGGCAATACTTTCACTTTGATGGACTAGTGGTCTGACTTAGTTTAAGACAGGTTCATGTGTCACAGTACATTATATTAAAAACATAACATTTAAAACATCTATTTCAGCTGACCTTTGGCAAAGAGGATTGGTTGGCACTGCTGATCCTGGTTGTTCCCGATGTTCTAATACTTACCAATCTGCTATCTGATTTTGTATAGTGATATCTGGTTGTGTGTGTGTATGATATATGAATCTGGTAATTTGGATGTTTGGCAGTATAATCCTAAACTATTCTGTGCCCATTGACTCCAATATATTTAGAAAGATGTGTAATCCTAAACAGATTTACTGTTCATGTTTTTAGAATGTTGATGCATTTTTACTATTTATGATGTTTGATCACTGCTTTGGAACTTTGATATAACAACAGTATAAAAAAAACATTTGCCCTGTCTCTCCCCCCCCCCCAGTGTCTGTCAAGCCTGTAGCAACTGGGAATAAATATGATCAAAAACCTACAGATTGAGGACACCTGTCACGAAATCAGTCTTTTTGCTGATGATTGTTATTTGTTATTTTTACTGCTTCTCTAGACATGTCAATCCCAGAAATACAAAAAGAAATGAAGAGTTTAATCAAAACCCCTGCAAATGAATTGGCAGAAAAGGATATTTCTCTCTTTGCATGGCCCAGGAACCTTAGCCAAGGAGCATCACAGATGAAAATTTCATCCCAGTTGAGAGTTACATACAGAAATGCATTTCACATTGAAGCCAATGGAAGCAATTATTGGAATAATTTCCTAATATGTCTAAGAATAATCCCAATGACAGTCAGTGTGATATAGTGGTTAGTGTGTCAGACTAGGATTTCGGAGACCCAGGTACAAATCATTAAGACCTTGGGCCAGCCAGTCTAATCCACCTCACAGGGCTGTTGTGAAGGGGAAGAGAATAATATTGTAAGCCATTTTACATCTCCATATGGTACAAAAGCAATATAAAAACATCTAAATATCTCAGTAATATAAATAAATGAACCTGACTCAAGTTTTGAAAATGAATAATGACTACAGTTCATTTGTGTTGTTTTGTACACCTCTAGATAATACTGGCCTTTGATTTGATCCAGCAAGGTAATTCTTAAATATTTACTCCTTATAACATTGCAGTCTCTCTTGTGCATAGCGACTGTTATAACAACTTTGTTTAATGCTACTTTATTGTTTAATGCTACTTTATTTTTCTTATATATATGTCTGGTTGAATATTATTATTGTCCATGCTATGTGGACCATGCCAAATTATACTATGACCTTTAGTTAATCTTATGAAATCATTATGTTTTCTTATAAAAAAGAATGCAAATTGAACTTACATGAAAAGATTGTCTGTGGAATTTGCTTCAGGCTTCTTCTTCTATTTGACTGAGGTTTCTCCTTATGAGAATGTTCTGGTTTATTGCTTGTCCTGGGAAGTAAATCAGCTAGTGTACTTTGCCAACTGTTGCATTTCCCACATTACACATATTGAATCCTTTCCTACAGGCAAACTGCAGGATTTTTTGCCATTCCAGGCAGTTTGAGGTAAGGATGTCTCTGTGAAAACAAAGTTTGGCCCAGATCCCGCTAAGATATTTTGGAGGATTTTGAGGTTCATTATGTGTTTGCATGGGAATTTGGTCATTCTAGAAGCAGTGTGAGAACCCAAAACTCATTGCAGCCTTTGCAACTGCCTGGTTTGACTCTGGTACTACCTTAGCTGTATCCTCCAAGATTTTAGATTTTAGAATACTCCCAACTACTTTTGTCTCACAACCAAGGGCCTGATTTCAGTATCCTTTTCATGACTGACAGCACACAATTCAGGAAGTATTTATATTATGTTGACTTGTTGCTCTTTTTGCACCTATTACATCTATCTAAGATTGTCCTTTAAAGAGAGACTTTGCGATGGAGAATATTTTAGTTTTTCTTGGTATTATACATTGCCATGTAATACCTGAAAGTTGACATTATTCAGCATCTACTTTGTTTCATGCCTTCTCCTTACCCATCATGGTTACTGTGGTAGACTACATTTCCTAATGCAACGAAATCAGAGAGGGGAAGTGAATAGTTAACTCTGATCTACAATGTTGAGCCTGAGTGACAGGCTGCTCCTTTTCTCTGATTGGCCACTGCCAGCTGAATGAAATATAAGTCCAGCTGTGTACTGAAGGGAGAGGGAGTTCGTTTTTTCTGTTCAGCAGCATTTACTGTTCAGTAAAGTAAAAGCTCAGCTACAGGAGTGGATATCTGAAGAGTCTGAATAAAAAGTCTGTCAGACAGGTTCACCTTTTCAATAAAGGGAGAGACTCCTGGTCTTAACTGTGTTAAACATAACCTGAGAAAGAATTCCATCTAAGAATTCAGAATCTAATGTCCACTAAAGCTGAAGTATGTTTTCACACAGGTGCCAAGAATTGGGTTTTGAGATTTTGGCAAAGGGTAACTGGGTTGCAGGCTGAAGCTCCCAATCAGGCCAAAAGGAATAGGATTATATTGTCAGGCAAGAAATATAAGTCCTGTCCAGTTATACAGGGGATTAGTACTGAGGCAGTCCCTGGTCTGTTGTGAAAGGAAATGGTTATAGGCTACTCAGGGCAAAGAAGACACATTGTGATTTTAGAAAAGGGGGAAGAATTCAATACACAAAAAGAGTGACCTTTCCAAAAAACCTGAACAGTTATTAGGAAATATATGCAGAAACATTGTAACTGAAACCAAAGGACTTAGTCAACCATCTCTCACTGATAAGAACCAAGAATTTGTGAAAATAAGCTGCTTCAACACCATCTTGTCTGTCAACTGAAATATATACTGTTTAACCAACAACACTTACAGCATTTCCAGTTCCTGACTACCCATACCGTCCCTGCCTATTAAATAAAATCTTTATTATTGTTCACTGTTACACAGTCTCCAGTGCCATTTCAAGTGATCTAAAAAGAGGGCTCCTGTTTTTTCCTGACAAGTTCCAGGGCTGGGGAAAAGCCAAATTAGATTCTGTCAAAGGGTGAAACATTCCGATTTATAAAGCCGCAGCTATCATGCTACTAGGGGGTCTAGCTCAGTACCTGAAGGGAACGAAGAATTTTGGTGGGGAAAATCTGCCTCACAGTGAAGAAGAATCAGGGGTCCATCATAGTGACATTTTCAAAATATGGTCATAGTGAAGAATACAGTGGATACAAGTGGGTTTGATATTCCTTCTGGAGCTGTGCATCACAGTCTAACCATATTTATTCCCAAGTGGACCTGGTGAACTTAATGGGACAATGCTTAGTGCATATGCTTAGGACTGTAGCCTCTCTCTGCCTCTGCCTCTCTCTCTCTCTGGTGGAAAGTGCTTATGGCATTGCCCATCTCTGTGTAGCAACCCTAGACTTCCTTGGTAGTCTCCCATACAAGCACTGACAATGGCCAACCCTGCTTAGCTTCCAAGATCAGAAGAAAATAGGATCATATGGATTCACATTTTGGACTGCAATGCTGATCAAAGCCTACAAAAGTAGCTTGCTTTTATCAAGCCTTCTTGGGTGATTCTTTTGATTCAATTTGTTTGCAATGCAAATGTAAAGTTTACATCACTCAGAAAGTTGATTTGAATGACAAATTCAGGAGGGTAGCCATGTTGCTCTGAAACAGCAGTACAAAGTTTAAGTCCAGTGGTAGCAAAGTATGCATCTGGGTTTGTTGCAAGCTCTGGTACTAGTGTCCATGTTTAAACCAGAGCTTGCAAGAAACCCAGGTGCCAGCTTTGCTGCCACATACGCCCAGACAACGCAATCACTAATAACATCAACTATACCATCTCAGGCTTATTCACCTGCTCATCTTCTAACATTGTATATGCCATTAAATGCCAACAATGCCCTTCGGTTCTCAACATACGGCAAACAGGTCAAACCCTATGCCAAAGGACAAATGGACACAAATCTGACATTGAATCATAAGACTGAGAAACCTGTAGAACACTTCAGCCTTCCAGGACATTCAATGGATGACCTCAAAATAGCTGTTTTATTTGCTGAATTACAAGTTATCCCCCAGGGCTTAACAGAGATATCAGTTTCTTATCTCACTACACACGCTAAGACATTCTGTTCTTCCTTATACCCAGAAATTAAACTTTGTTAGTCTTATAGAGGCCACTGGACTCAAACTTACACATCTGTTGTTAACTCCTTTATTATCTTTATGCCAACTTGCTGCTATTTATATGTCCTACTTTATGTGTTAGTCCAATCTTAGCTATATTTATTGATCAGTTACTTATGCATCTTGACTCTAATTGGCTCTTCCTAGCAACTAACCCCCCCTGCATGTAATATTTGAGGAAGTGTGCACATGCTGAGACTCTGTTCTCCCATGTACATAGGGTTGAGCCTGGTTTGTCTTGGGGGTACTGCTGGACTCTAGCTTCATTCTCACATCTTTTTGTTAACTCTTGCACGGATGTGCTAATTTGCTGCTATCCATTGACCTTACTGGCCACCTGATCCAATTGCAGCTCTGTATTTGCATCTTGGCTCTGAGTGGCCCCTCATAACAGCTGCCCCCATCCTCTTTTTTCCCTATAAGTAATCCTTGAGGAGATCTTATTCCATTTGTCTGGAAAAGAGTGCGTTGCACATGAAAGCTCACACTTTGAACAAAACTTTGTTGGTCTTAAAGGTGCCACTGGGCTTAAACTTTGAATGACAATTGCCTCTTTGTCTTTTCTGTTTTGTATGAACAGTAATGATGATACACTTCCATCAATTATCACAAGAGAGATTCAAAAGACAAAGGCGATTAAGGTCTTACACTTTCAATGGGGGAGATGCTAAAAGGAACAGAAAATGAGCATTGGGATATGGAAACCCTTTTTGATTGACTATAAGAATGTGTTGATTTTCCTCAGGCCCACTGGAAGGCATTAAAGCAAAGGTAACTGGTTCTCTTTAGGGGCTTCCTACAAATGGCAGCGGTGAAATACGCAAATTGTCTACCCCATTCCCAGTTCCTCCCCTCCCTCCAATGGCTTCCCACAATGCTTCCACCCCTGCTCCAAATTACTTCATATCATCAACAATATCAGTTTCTTATCATTACAATCTAAAGATAACATCATTTGACTTAATATTGATCTAAACATATTAAGTTTTGTTTCACATCCCAGTTCTTTTCCAGATATATTTTAAAGTCACTCCATTCTTGAAAAAACACGTCGTCTGAAAATAAATACAAAAGCTCATGAAGGCGGAATCACTATTTAAAATATTTATAAATGTAAATGCACAATGCTACTTCTGTATGAAACTTTCTCCTAAATGAGAAGAACTTTGCAAGCTAGGCCATTTATTACCGTAGTGAGTAAACTAAAGATGGGATTTCCACAACATCTGGAAAATTTAATTCTCATCATGCAGTCTGACTTTAACCTTGGAGATTAGAGCCATATCTGCTAAGTACCTAACACCAGCTCTGGTTTGTGTTGAGCTGTACAGCAGGATAAGTAATTTACACAGCAATTTTCAACTTCTATAATTTACAATACTATATACAAGGCATTGCTGAAAATATATAACAGACTCCTAAGACACTGAACTGGCTGATGTGGAAGGTCGGTAGTTCAGCAGTTCGAGACCCGGGTGCCGCAAGACGGAGTGAGCTCCCGTCTCTAGTTCCAGCTCCTGCCAACCTAGCAGTTCGAAAGCAAGAAATTGCAAGTAGATAAATAGGTACCACTTCGGTGGGAAGGTAACAACGTTCCGTGCGCCTTGGTGTTGAGTCATGCCGGCCACATGACCACGGAAACGTCTTCAGACAGCGCTGGCTCTTCGGCTTTGAAACGGAGATGAGCACCGCAACCCTAGAGTCGGACTCGACTGGCTTTCGAGCAAGGGAACCTTTACCTTTACCTTTTTATACAAGGCATTGCTGAAAATATATAACAGACTCCCACTTGGAGCCCTTAGCTGAGGAAATCTCCTAGACAGACAAAAGCCTCATGAATAGGATTCACCACACGAACAGGGAAACAACATAGGATCCATGATGATACCAATGCAAGCCTCAAGACCGACCATGTACCCCAAAACAGTCAATATAACAAATTAAAAGAATCAAAACATTTATTTTCCAGTATCTGTACATTGTTTCTCAACACAAGTGGCTTGCATACAAAAGCAGATCATGTAAATCATCATAAAAGTGGGGGGAAGCAACATGATACAGGAACATTTGTCATGAATCAGGCCTAAATGAAGGGCTGCCCAACTCTCATGAGCTCAGAAGTGGCCACTGGAAGCTGAAGAGTCCTCAGCTGAAGCTGGGTCCCGGCATGACAAAGAGAGCAACCCTCCCAGTAAATACCCATAACCCAACATTCTCTATTGGGACCCCTCTATCAATGGTTTAAAAGGTCCATTTACTCATAAGTAATATGATGTGTACCACTTGCTCCATTTTAAAAAACTTAATTCACAAATAAACAGTGCAAATGAGCAGTTATACCCCTTGAAGTTTATTAACATCAATGGACTTTGAAAGGTGTACCTCTGTTTCAGATTGCATTGTAGATCTACGTTGGGTTTTACAAATGGAGAACGCTTTTCTGAATGCTTCTAGCCTTCTTAAGTGCTCAACTGACAGAAGAATATCTGTTCTCTTCCTGTGAGATGCAGGCTGCAATCCCAAGTACATTTCCTGGGCATGGAGTAAACCCTAAAGAATAAAATTAGTAGACCTACTTAGGACTGCACTCTCAGTCTTGTACCCCTTTCTGTCAGGGCTTCTGTCTGATCAGGTTCTTCTTCCACAGGCTCTTCTTGGTCAACACTCAGGTATCCAGACCTCACTCTTCTGTATTCCATGAGCCACATTTTCACTTGACGATCCTGGAACTGTCCTTTCTCTAGTAGGCCAAGCTGATAGCTTCTTTCTTCCGTATACCTCCTCACTGCCTTAAGCCTCAACTGACTATTTAGCAGCTCAGAGAACAGGAAAATGCAAATTTCAAAAGGGAGTTACTTAAGGAATTTTAAGAATTTCTTTCACGAGGTAAGCTACAAGCACTTTCTATATCAACTGCAGATTTGATGCGAACATGTCCTGTTTATCTTCTGACAAATACAATTAATGAAAGAATGCTCTCCAGCCAGTCCTACAAAATGAATTGTGCTTCCACAGATACAACAGCTTGAGGACTATAGCCTTCCTTTTAGTACTTAGAAATAACAAATGAAACACTTTGATATTCTCCTTTTAAAAATAAACTAACAAAAAGCCTGGACTTTTTACTACTGCGCTGCTGGCCACAAGGAGGCAAAATGAGAATGCAAGCTTTATGTTTGCTGATCAGCTGATTCAGACACAAGGCAAAAAACATATTGAAAGCTACCTTTATGTTCCTCACACGTCAGAGAGCTGATATAGGCAAATACAGACTTACTTCTGTGTTTCTTACAGGTATATACAACCTTCAGAAGAAGAGCTGACAAGAGCTTTAACAGGCACGTGAGAATTCGGTAGTTGGTAGAGATCAGATATCCCGGTCCCTAAAGAAAACCCTCTTCTCCTCCCATACCAGGTGGGAAAAAGTCTTTTCTGCTTTTCCCAGCAGGTGCACGTGGGGCAACCGGTAAAGCATAGTCCTACCTACCGCTGGACAGCGGCGGCCCCGTAGACCGCCAAAGATAAACAAAGAAGCATCCTTTCTTCTGGGCTATGCGCCAATCTGAATAAAGCAAGTGCAGTCCTCCTTCTCCGCTGAGCCACGCCCATCCACTCACGGCCCAATGAAATTTCTACCTTGATGCGCGCAGAGGAAAAAGACGACCTTCCTTACTAGTAAAGCAATGCAAAAAGGCTCCGTAGAGTACAAACTCTTCAAGTCACGGAGAACGCTAGCCAATACAAAACCACTGTCGGTCAGAATTGGCCAATGGGAAGGACGACCCGGACAGCGTGTAAGACAACTGAGCGAGAGTTGGGCGGGGATTGTCCGAGGAGGGGGTTGTGCCCGAGGATCTTCAATCAGGTAAGGGCGGAGCTTGAGAGACTGCAGAAGCAGCGAACGACAATAAAGATTAGGGCGAGGGGGCGGGGCTTGCAGCGCCTCCTTCCTTCCCCCTCGTCAGAGCTTGCCGGTCAGTCAGGTGGCTCAGGATGCGCCGTGGGGGCGCCGTCCTCTGGTGGAGGCGGCGGCGGCGGCTGAGCGGGACGGAGCTCTGGCGGGGCTGCCGTGGAGCGTCGCTCCATGCCGCGCTGTGGCGCCCCTCCGCTCGCGGCCTCTCCCTCTTCCCGCTGGGGTCGTACCTACGGCCGGCAACTGCGGCCGTATGAACGTTAGGCGGCTCCCCTTGCGGGCAGCGCCTCCCGCCTTATGGAGGAGCCGCTCCCTCCGCCTCCTCCATGGAGCCTCTCGCAGAGCGCAGCCCGCGTCGCCCTCGCCCGCCACCGCCGCTGGCCAAGGGCGAAGAGGAGGGGGCGGTGGCGGCGGCGGCGGCGGCGGCGCGGAGGGCCAGTCCTGCCTGGGAGAGGGCGGGCCCCAGTGACGGCGGCGACAGCAGCAGCAGCCGCCGCCGCCTCTGGACCGCCGTGTTCGAGTACGAGGCGTGCGGCGAGGACGAGCTGAGCCTGCGCCCGGGCGACGTGGTGCAGGTGCTCTCGGAGGACTCGCAGGTGTCTGGCGACGAAGGCTGGTGGGCCGGGCAGATCGACCAGCGCGTCGGCATTTTCCCCAGCAACTACGTGAGCCGGAGCAGCAGCTGCCTCCGCCGCCCAGGGGGCGCTCCGGAGCTCCCGCCCCACTACGCGCAGCCTCCGGCCATACAGCGTAAGGGAGAGAAAGGAGGAGGAGGGCAGGAGGAGGAGGGGGCGGTTCGAGGCCGTTGGGGTTGGCGGCGCTGCCCAGAGGAGACCGCACCGTCCGGGGTTCTGAGTCAGACTGCCTCGTTCCAGAGGGGATAGTAGCGTACTAAGCAGATTGCATTCGTCTGTAAGGTCCTGCTGGACCCCAGAATGGTCTAGAACCATTGGTCAAGAGAGCGCTCGGCAAGACGGTGCAGATGACCAAGCTGTCTCGTGTGGGGCGACTGCTTATTTATTGGGCTTTTTTTAATGACTTCCTTGACTGCGGATACTTGACGCACAGGTAGTTTGTTCTCCCGGCTTAGTGAGGTGGCGGCGGCAGCAAGGGACCCATCGGTCCCCTGTGGTTCAGAGGGCAGTCGGATGCTTCGAGAGGGATGGGAGGAAGGGGTGCGGCTTTGGGGGCTTGGCAGTGTCACGTTGCGTCGCTTTTTCGGTGCTTTGTAAGCTTGATCCCAACAACGGCGGTTTGTGTCTGATGAAGGATTCTAGTGAGGGGGAAAGGGGTTGTAAGCGCGACTTCCCATACTTTCTCCTCGGGATAAATCCATGCGAAGTTTCAAGTCAGGGGAAAGATATTCGAAAGGCTTTTTCATTGTATCTATTTGGTGTCAGGATACAGCCCTGAAAGCTGTACTGGCTGGGTTGTTGAGGTGAACTTCTCCTACTGTAAAGTTCTCATTGCTATAATCATGCAATTTATTGCCATTTATTGGAGTCCTATGGAGCAAACTAGAAGTGTGTATGTAGCAAATTGTGACTGTTGTTCCTTTGCCTTTTTGAGCTTATGTCCAGTCTGCATTCTTCATTTTCAGTTGGAAACTATTGGCAGTGCTTTGAAATTTGAGTCCCTCCCATGTTTCTGTTTTTCTTACAAGCTTTTAGAAACATTTGATCAAAGGCAGTTTATTTTGCTGGAACTATGAAATGCCTAAATTCAATACTAGTGATGCTCAGAAGATGCTACATTAATTCTTATTATGAACCTTCAAAGCCGTTGATGTATCCATTGTGTTCTGGTATGCCCTTAACTCTCAGAGGCTTGTAAACCTTCCTCTCACCCCCTCCCCCATGATCTTGTTTTGCCTTCTTCTGGAGACTTAAGTAATAACACAGTAGTTGGGATGTATGAATAAGGGCATCTGCTGTCTACAACTTAGGTTTCTTGGTTTCAGGTTATTCCATATTGTTGCTGCTGTTAGAGGGAAGGAGTTGGGGGTAGAATGGCACTGCGAGGGAGCTTGACAGTTTTCTTTCCTGGGAATATCCATGGTGTCATCACATATATTGATGTAAGTTTATTAAAGGGCTCATAGTTCACAGGTGTTTCATTTAAGAAGCCCAAACATTCCTGGTTATATTAAAGTATATACGTACAATGTAATCCATATGTTAACAGCTCAAATTTTGTCTTGAATACTCAGCAGTATATTGAAGCTGGACTGTGAGTGACTGTGAATTTTCTTGGTTCTTTTTAATATTAGCACTTTGCATAGTTAAAGAGATGCAGTAGCTTGCACATTTGTTACTTGCTACAGGATTATATGTTGGGAGTATTGTACTTATGACATAGCATATAAGATATTGTCACCACTTAGTGATTTACTGTGCAATCCTTACTTTGGTCTAAAGGCTTAGTTTAGTCTAAATCCATTGACATTAATAGATTTATACCGGAGTAGCTTTGCATAGGATGGAACTGTTAACCCTGAAAAGTTGTGATTGCTGTTCAGGAGCTCTCATATTGCCTATTGAAAAGGAGCATAGAAAATTAACAGCTCAAATTTTGTCTTGAATACACAGCAGTATATTGAAGCTGGACAGTCACGTGAGTGACTGTGAATTTTCTTGTTCTTTTTAATATTAGCGCTTTGCATAGTTAAAGAGATGCAGTAGCTTGCACGTTTGTTACTTGCTACAGGATTATATGAAGTGCTTTGTGTTGGGAGTATTGTAGCATTTTATTGCCAAGGTGTTCACTTGTGACATAGCATATAAGATACTGTCACCACTTAGTGATTTACTGTGCAATCCTTACTTTGGTCTAAAGGCTTAGTTTAGTCTAAATCCATTGACATTAATAGATTTATACCGGAGTAGCTTTGCATAGGATGGAACTGTTAACCCTGAAAAGTTGTGATTGCTGTTCAGGAGCTCTCATATTGCCTATTGAAAAGGAGCATAGAAAAGTGAAGGCAGAAAGGAATAGAAAAGGCAGCTGCTGTAATTGTCACCCATTGCTTTTTGGGTTCTGAGATGTACCTTATTCCAGAGGAAGCAGCAACCAAGAAAAAAGTTTTGGGTTTTTTGTCCCCTCATCATCCTCGGTGTCAGGTATGTGGATGTATTTCCCTACCAGTGTTCTGCCTTTGAACTAAGAAACCCAGGGAATTAATAACAACAATTACTAGGCTTCTAAGCTGCACATTAAGCTGTCTTTGTTCTGTCTTAGAAGGCTAGTAGCTGTTAAAGAAAGAAGCCACAGAAGTGCACATGCAGCCTTACATGATGATACAAACTTCTTTTTCTTCGATTAAACATTGAACTGGTTGAAGAAAAATCTCCAACCTAAGTTTAGCGCACACACATCCCCAGCTGACTGGGGAATCAAACCATTAGCAATCTTAATAGAAGGGATACAAAAATAAAATCTATTATAGCCCCTAAATACCTTGACATGTGTTTTAAAAATTGCCAAATACAAATTCTTCATCAATGGTCAACTAAATATTAATACTTTAAAAATTAACATTCAGTTATATTTTTATCAGTTAACATATGATAACTATAGATGACTCATTAAGACTATCCCCAACTTGAGTTCTGTCAGAGTTTGGTTCGCAGTGCTAGAGTCAGTGTTCCCTCTAAACTGAGCTAGTGTGAGCTAGTTCACAGTTTTTTAGCCTCCGGCTCACACATTTTTGTCTTCGCTCAGGAAGGATGGCTCCAGAGCAAACTAATTAATTCAATAGCCAAATCACTCACTTACGACTATAATGCCAGTAGCTCACAAAGTAGAAGTTTTGCTCAGAAGACTCCACAGCTTAGAGGGAGCATTGGCTACAGCTGTTAAAACTTTTAAGCAACAGGTATGACAATCATTACCAAAAATGTACCATAGAACACAAACTCAGATCAAGGTAAAGAGCTTGTACACTTAAGGCCTACATATCCTTCCCCCCAGAAAAAAAACCTCGCTGAAGTTATTGATATGGGCAAGACATATACAGAAAGATGTTGCCCATTCAGGTTCCTGAGGATAAAAGAAAAATTCAAGACTTTTATACAGAACCAAAAAGACCAAGCTAATTACTCCCAACATGAAGACACTTCTGCAAGTCCACGTAGGCTTTTACAAACTATAAAGGTAACATTTAAAATCATGTTTTATTACCATAATGCATATAAAGAATCAAATCAGCAACAAATCACCAAAATAGTAAAAATGAGAACGCTAAATGGCAAGTTCTAGCAGTAATAACAAAAGTCCACCCGGAGCAATTTTTTTCATAGAACTGCCAGTCATTCCAAAGTTTTTAAAGGAAAAGCCCCCCCCAAGTTTTCCTCCTGTCTGTGATGAAGCTGAGTCTCTGTGTGTCTGAAGACAAAGTAGTATTTCATGAATGGAGCCCGTGTCTTCCTTGTTCTTACTAAGCTGTTGTGCTTATAAACCTTTGACAGCTCAGCTGGTCATGCCCATATATCCAAATTTGCATTGACATTGCACTGCATGAATAACTCCAGTAAGAGTGTGAAGGGGCAGTTGGAGGTCTGCATCAGGAAGGGCAAATTAGTGAAAATCTGCCTCCCTTCTGTCAGCAGAAATCTGTCAGCCCTATGTAATCTATGTAGAGGTCAAAATGATATCAGAAATTCAGATATTCTTTGGAGAGTGCTTTTCATTGCTTTGAAAATTTGTTGTGTAATTTGATTTAACAGTTCCTGTTTCAGTGGGAAGAGAAATGCATAAAAGTTATGCAGTTCAGGTAACTTGTATGTGAGAACTCAAAAGATAAGGCATTAATGCATAACTACTGTCAGCTACTAACTAAAGATTTCAGTGTTAACTTGTGTGCTATGTTAGCAATGAAGATCTTCTACTGCTTTGAATATTGTTTACTTGCAGTTTAGACTCTGTGCACCCTTCCTCTGTGTCTTCAGTCCTACTCTTTTTTGCATGTTAGAAGCAACACAACTGGCAATGATTGCCTAGTGGTACATTAACCCTTCCCCCCCCCCTGGTTCCACATTAGTGGTGACAGACTGTAAATGGTAGAGTGTTGACATGATTGATGTTGCAGTACGTAAGGGATGCAAGACTTGGGGAGGTAGCTAGGAATTGTGCATTTTTCTGTGATGAAGTGACACCCAAATTAGCAAAGGAAAGAAGTGAGCAAATATCTCAGTTAAAATAAATGTGCATAGAATTTGTAAGCTAGGCTTTTCTAAAATTATTCATTTAGAATTTACAGTTGGTATAGACTCAAGCAAGTTTGATTTCAGAAGTCTTGGTAAGTTACGCTTCTGTTTATCGTCTGACTAAATTAGCACATGATTGGATTCTGCGCCTTAAGATGAAGTTTGCAAAATGTTGATTCTCAGAATAGTAAGTTTAGAATTCATATGTCTTACATCTTATTAAAGACTGTTATAGTTTGTTTCAGTGGTGCCTTGAACTTGTAGATGATTAGCTGTCTGAAAGACCAAGTGGTAGTAGTGTGTTATGGAGTATGGTGTTACGGAGATTAAGTTGTAAGCTAATAAAATGTAAATAGATTGTAGACTTGTAGAACATCTACTGCTTATTCTTGCTATATTCATGCACTTTGCATTCATTCATTTACTGAGTCTAGACAAGTTATACACCTGTTACTAAATAGCTCTTCAGTATACTGAAAGAATTGGTTCGGAAATGCTCTAAAGTTCAAACCAAGAGAACTACTGTTTAACTGCTCTCCTGATTTTCAAAAGGAAGTTATCGTTAAAGGAGCTATCCATTCAGCACCCTTTACTTCAGAACCTTAGTTTCTTACCAGAACAAAAAAGAAGACCCTTGTGGCACCTTAAAGACACAACATTTATTGAAGCTTAAGCAACTGTCTAATATAACTACCTTACTGAAATTAGTTTCCCTTAATATAGAAAGAGAAATTTAAATGTCATACGGCTTAATTTTCAAAGCAGTAATTATAAAATTTTTCACTTGTTGAATGAATTTGTCAAAGTAATGTTACAGAAACTGTGTAAGCTTAAGCATATTTATGTTCTTATTGGTGGGGATTGCAGATCTATAGTGTCTGCTTCTGGTTTTTAGATTATGGAGCATTTTCAACTTCCATTTCCCCATTACATAAGCTTTTGAGGAAATCCTGGTATCATAGTGTTCTTAAGCTACCAAGAGTATTTCTCGATTCAGCATAGTTTCTTGTTTTTGTTTCAGCTTAAAGTTCCAGTGTGGTTCGTTTCACTTAACTTCAGTAGAATTGAGCTTTGTATGTGCTTTAAGTGAGGTTAGGGGTGTAGTGGCTAAATGCGCGGACTCTAATAAATTCCATAACAAAATTATAATCTTAAACACTTTAACTCATAATAATACTTCTTATGTCAGCCATGAATTTCATTTTCAATTAACTTATGATAAGGGATCAAAAACAAGTTTTAAGTTCATACTCTGTCCTTATATTACAACCATCTTTTTAAATTCCAAACATCAATGAACAAGGGAAAATTATTAAATTACCACTGGTAGTTAACAGTCATTACAATAACACTGAATTCCAATTCCTTGACTGAATGAGCTTTATGTAGGATCAGTAATCAACTATCTGAAAGATATGCAGATCAGGTGGGCTGCAGTTTCCTTATGGTTATGCTTTCTAGTCTGATAAGGTACTAGTGTGACTTCTTAAAGAACAACTTGAATGGTGTTTTCATATGAGTAGTCTGGTAAAGTTTTTTACTGAACTTCTTTACACTTTTCTTTAATTTTTTTCCGCTTTGTTGGTTTCTTCTTTTTCCCTCGCGGAGGTTCTAAAAAGCGTTTTTTCCCCCTTGCAATTTTGGGTGCCCTTGCTTTTCCAACACACACTTAGGGGAATCCACCTCCTGTATCTCTTCTTCTGTAAATATCGGTTGAATAACATCTGGCTCTCTTTCCTGATCTATTTCCTGTATTTCACCCCGCCTTTGCGTTCCTTGGGTTTGCTCTTTATTGTCCTTCACCTCTGGATTTATACTTTGGGAATTTTTGAAGACATTCTCACAGGCAAGTTTGAATGCTTGCCTCACTTCATTTATCAATATTTTTTGGAATTGCTCCCAGGTGGTATCACAGACTTTAATGTCTTGGTCTCTCTCCTCAATAACATCCACCGCCTCCATTTTTCTTTCCCCTACTCCAGCACTCCAGCGCACGAAAACTTTCAATTAAGCACACTTAAGTATATTCCCAGAACAACTTGAATAGTGTGTTCATATGAGTAGTCTGGTAAAGTTTTTTAACTTGTTTATGAGCATACTTGTGAAGTAGGATTAATCTGGGGTACTAGCCCAGTTGCTAATACTGGTTGAAATAACCACATGTTTATGCCAAGCGAAGAAGTGAGATGTAACAGAAAATTGCAAGACTAGTTTAAGTCAGACATGTAAGCTTTACATATAAAGCATATTTAGTGACTTTGCCAGTATTTCTGACTGTATAGCTATCACTATGGTGGTCATTGTTTGCAAGAAAATTGCAGTATGTTCATGATAACAATTCAGAATATTTTTATTCTGGAGTTCTGAAAGCAAAGAGCCTGTCAGAATGAGCTACCCCATGTAGGTGTGCTGTGGGAGTGGGAGTTAACTTTAGGAGAGAAATGATGCCATTTCCAAATAGTATAAGAAAGTTACCTTGTAATGGAATTTACATTTTTTCATTTTTCTCTTCCTAGTGCTGGAGATTGACTTCACAGAGCTTGTTCTGGAAGAAGTTATTGGCATAGGAGGCTTTGGAAAGGTCTATCGTGCAGTTTGGCTTGGAGAGGAAGTTGCAGTTAAGGCAGCTCGTTATGATCCAGATGAAGACATCAGTGAAACTATTGAGAATGTTCGTCAGGAAGCTAAACTCTTTGCGATGCTCAAACATCCCAACATCATTGCCCTTAAAGGTGTATGTTTAAAGGAGCCTAACTTTTGCTTAATCATGGAATTTGCCCGTGGAGGGTCACTAAATAGAGCACTGTCTGGTAAAAGGATTCCACCAGACATACTGGTGAACTGGGCTGTCCAGATTGCTGGAGGCATGAAATATTTGCATGATGAAGCAGTTGTTCCTATTATCCACCGGGATCTCAAATCCAGCAACAGTAAGTGAGGGTATAAAGGGTGTTTGGTTTGGGATGGGCTGTTCTGAGAGGTTAGACTTAAAGTAAAGCTTAGAATGTTGTATGAAAGCTACTGTATTTTCTAAAACTGCTATTGTAGATAACAAAGTTAAAATTAAAATATTAACCTATAGGAAACTTTCTGCTTTTTTCAAAGGATTGTTATTCATGATCAGTCAAAATGCACTGATGAAATGTTAGCATTTTGCTCTAAATTCCAGTCATAAGCTTGAAAATAAAAATGTAGTGCTAAATCAAGCATGTATTCTCTCTCAGTTGGAATAATGAGTTTTACTGGTAATTGCTTTTGGTAGAAAGAAAAGACAAAACTTCTTTTAGCATGTTAATAGGCCTTGGTAGCATATAGATCATAACATCTTCAGGCAGCTCTTTTGAATAAGTTCTGTGATACTGCAGAATTTTATATCTATGATTTCTGGATATTTTCAATATAGAAAATGGGAACTGATAAATTGGGCTTTATAGTACTACTTGGTAGCTAAATGTCTACTCCAGCAATGAAAATATGGAATAGCTTATAGAATAGCTGTAAGAAGAAGGGGGGGAGAGAGAAATATGGACAAGTACAGGACAGATTGTGAATGGCTTTGTGAGACTTGTGAGAAGTGAGCCTATCTTGAGCTTATGTGAAGAAATGGGCTATAGTCCATGAAAGCAAAATAAAATTTTGTTTTAAGGTGCACCAAGACTCCTGTTTGTTTGTTTGTTTGTTTCTGTTAAACCTTGCTTTGCTTAGTTTGCCATAGATGCTGGGAGGAAGGGTGCATTCCTGCAGGGAGAGGAATGACCTTGAGCCTTTCAGTGCCAGCTTTGCATAGATAGAGGGATCGTATGTTCCCAAGGGGGGCTGGGCAACGGCTAGGCGGGACAAGTGGATTGTGTGGTTGGTTAGGGGCAAGGGGGTCTTGTTTGAATTATCTATATCTGCTTTGGCGCCTGCCAAGTCACCAGTTCTAACACAGTTTTGTTCTGCTCTGGATCATGCATATCTCTCAATAAACATATCACTGCCAAAGAGAGTGTTGTTGAGAGTAACTTGACCAGGAGTCTGACAGTCCCCCCCCCATTTCTTTCCTTGTCAATCAGGTATTCTAGATAGTAGTAGAGGAAAGAAGCAACTTTCATTCAGTTTTTCTGTCGTCTTGTTCTATGATATGTCCAGAACAGTGAGGAATTTGTAAGTTCATTTTGGGTAAGAAGAGAACAAGAAATCAGCATGAAGTAGAAGGGAGGGGATTAGAAAAATGTGTATACAAGAAATTGAAATCGTAAGTCTGTGTAATCTCATGAACTACTTAGAAAAGATGCATAGCTGTTCCAAATGTTGCTATCATGGGCAGGGTCTAAACCATAGATATGTAGCATTTATTTATGAAAACCTGATTATTAATTGACCTGTAAACTCTACTGGAGGGGCTGTGGCTCAGTGGAAGAGATCATATATCTCTAGTTAATTCTTCCAGGTACAGACCCTAATATCTCCAGTTACTGAAAAAGTGCTAGGAAAGTCCTTTCCGCCAGAGACTTCTATAGTACTATACTGGGCAGATTAATGGTCTGAGTTGATATTTGACATCTTCATTTGACTGAGTTATTCAAGTTACCTTTATTTTCAACTTGTTGAAAGAAAACCTTTGCACTTACAGGAAAGCACGAGACTTCCTTGATAAGTGCTTGGAGCCCAAACATATTGTGAAAGTACAAAAAGGATACTGCTGAAATTCCTGCAACTTGTATGACTAATTTGTCACCTTAAAACATTGTGGGAATGTTGATAAACTGACTGGAAATAAAACTTATCAATCGATAAGCAAATGACATTGGGCAGTTTCAGATGTAACCATTGTTTGGTTCAGTATGAAGGAATCTCTGTCTCACATGCTCCTACTTCTCCCTCCCTCTGTATGCTGTGACTTCTCCAAGAAATGTGCAAGCAGTATTAACTATGTTTTGGGGAAACTTATTTCCAAGGGCCAATCATGTGTAATGGTAAGAGTACCAGAGTAGAACAGGGGTCCCCAACTTACTGTTTCTGGGTACCATGGCACCTGCCGACACCTTTCCTGGTGCCCACCAAATGTTTTTAGAAGGTGGTGGGCCAGATGTGGTACATGCCCAGTAGATTTTTTGACTGGCCACTGGAGATCTGATTGGCTGGGGAAATTAAAGTAACATTGCTTCAGTGGCAACAGCTACCAGAGTTGGCTTTATTTTCCCTCATTGTTCTTTCCCAGTATATATATATTTTAATCACCCCTCATCTCCCCTGCACTTGGGCTTCCTTTGTGTGGTTGGTTCCACCTCCTATGGCAACCATTTTGTGGTTATGCCCACCACTCTGTGTCAGAATTCCAAAGGTGCTCACAGGCTGAAAGAGGCTATGGACCCCTGAACTAGGATATGAGAGGCATAGGCTTGAATCCCCCACTGTTCAGTGGAAGTTTGCTTGGTGACCTTGAGCCAGTCACCCACTGTCAGCCTCATCCTATGTCACAGAGATTGTGACAGTAAACTGGTAGAGGGAAGGGCAATCATTTTAGGTCCCCATTGAAAGCAAGTGAGATATCAATAGCCAAATTTAAAATATTTGCCCAAAGGTAGAATTACACAGTTTTGTTTGTTTGAAGTTGTGTAAAAGTGGATTGTAGTTGCTGTGACACCAGGTGGGAATGGGGCTTGCAATGCATGAGGAAAGTGTAGGGGCCTAAAGGGAAACTTCCGTAACACCATCCCATAGTTTGTCGTTGTCTGAAATGAACTACTGAACTGCCTAGTTATAGTTAATTAAAAACAGCAAGCAAGAGTAAATCTCTTAATGTATCTGCCCTCACTGAGATTCCAGTACACTCATTGGAATGTTAAATTTCCTTTAACCTTGTTTAGCTTAGCTGTGTTTATGTGTCTCCCTACAGTAAATAAATTTGAATCCATTGGTACATACAGCACTATTTATAAAGTGTGGTCATTTTTTGACTTTTAGGCTAAAAGCATTTTCTACTGAAAGTCTGTGCATGCAACTATTTATTACCACAACATCACATATGTTAGAGTAGTAATAAGGCCCGTTGTGGAAATGAATAGAGTGCCCCGGGCTTGGGGACTCAGTGTCAGTTTGCTGTGGCATAATGACACAGAGTCCACTGTATTCCCCAGAAGAACTGATCTCTGCTTCCTGAAGTGCAGTTGTAATTTTGAGTGATCTCTAGCCCTCACCTGGAGATTGGCAGCAATGACTCCCCAGGAGGGAATGGCTGATTTGAAGGGTAGAGTCTATGGCATTGTACCTGTCTGAGGTCCTACCCCTCCTCAAACCTCAACCTCTCCAGCCTCCATCCCTGAAATCTCCAGGAATTTCCCACCTGGAGTTGGCATCCCTATCTCCTTCTGAGCCAATCCTCAACCTACCTTTATCTCCCCTTTACTCTTCAGCTTTCCATTTCCCACCACCACCTGCAGCCTCTACCGTGCTCTGAAGCCCTGACTGCTATGTCACATTGGCTGTCATAGTGGGGCCATCTCAGCAGAGTATAAGAACACAGAGTCCACCATTTTCTTCAGGGGAACTGATCTCTGCCATCTGGAGAGCAGTTGTAATTCTGAGTGGTCTCCAGCCCTCACCTGGAGATTGGCAACAATGGTTCCCCAGAAGGAAAAGTAGTCTTTCTCTGCAATCGTGACTAAAGCCGCTTACATCATTCTCCTCTCCTCCTTTTAACTTGCACAACAACCCTGTGAGGTAGGTTAGGCTGAAAGCCTTTGATTGGTCCAAAATTACCCACTCAGCAAGAACCGGGGTCTAGCAGAGCCTGCTCTGAAGTGCTGACTGCTACACCTAGGATAGCCAACCTCCAGGTAGAGCCTGAAGATTACCATGTATCACAACTGAACTCCAGACAACAGATCTCTCCCCCTGGACAAAACAACTGCCTTGGAGGGTGGCTTCTATGGCATTCTGTTCAGCTGAGGCCTCTCCCCTCCCACACCCTCGCTTCCATAGACTCTACCATAAAATCTCCCGGAATCTCCTTACCTGGAGCTGGAAAACCTAGTCAGGACTGGCTCCAATGAGTTTCCTCCCAAAGGCCAAAATAAGTGCGGAAGGGGCCTTTTACTTTATTGAGGCAGACTCAGCATGGGTTCTGTAAGGGAAGATCTTGTCTCACTAACCTGTTAGTGTTCTTTGAGGGGGTGAACAAACATGTGGACAAGGGGGATCCAATAGATATTGTTTACCTTTACTTCCAGAAAGCTTTTGATAAAGTTCCTCATCAAAGGCTCCTAAGTAAGCTCAAAAATCATGGGATAAAAGGACGTCCTTTTATGGATCAAAAACTGGCTAATTAATAGAAAACAGAGAGTGAATATAAATGGGCAATTTCCTCAGTGGAGGGTGGTAAGCAGTGGGGTACCGCAGGGATCAGTACTTGGTCCACTGCTTTTTAACTTGTTCATTAATGATTTGGAGTTGGGAGTAAGCAGTGAAGTGGCTAAATTTACGGATGATATGAAGTTGTTCAGGGTGGTGAAAACCAGTGAGGATTGTGAGGCACTCCAAAGGGATCTGTCAAGGATGGGCAAGTGGGCGTCAACATGGCAAATGGGGTTCAATGTGGCCAAGTGCAAGGTGATGCACATTGGAGCCAAAAATCCTAAATATAAATACACACTGATGGGGTCTAAACTGGCAGAGACTGATCAAGAGAGAGATCTTGGAGATGTAGTAGATAACTCACTGAAAATGTCGAGACAGTGTGTGACTGCAATAAAAAAGGTCAATGCTATGCTGGGGATTATTAGGAAGGGTATTGAAAACAGATTAGCCAATATCATAATGCCCCTATATAAATCAATGGTGAGACCTCATTTGGAATACTGTGTGCAGTTCTGGGCACCACACCTTAAAAAGGATATTATAGCTTTGGAAAAAGTGCAGAAAAGGGCAACTCGAATGATAAAAGGGTTGGAACACTTTCCCTATGAGGAAAGGTTAAAGCGCTTAGGGCTCTTTAGCTTGGAGAAAAGACGACTGAGGGGTGACATGATCGAGGTTTATAAGATTATGCATGGGAAAGAGCAGGTAAAGAAAGAGGTACTTTTCTCCCTTTCTCACAATACAAGAACTCGTGGGCACTCCATGAAACTGCAGAGCGGTCGGGTTAGAACGGATAAAAGGAAGTACTTCTTCACCCAAAGAGTGATCCGACCTGAGGGGCTCATCTTCCGGTGTCATATCTTTTAGCCTTTTGATACTGTCCATGGGGTTTTCTTGGCAAAAGTACTGGAGTGGGTTGCCATTTCCTTCTCCAGGGGGATCACACTTGGTCTGAGTTCTCTGCTGTGGCCTGTCCGTCTTGGGTGGCCCTTCACGGCATAGCCCACAGCTTCATTGAACTGCTCAAGCCCCCTCGCCACGACAAGGCAGTGATCCACGAGGGCGGGTACATGCTTTACCTGCCAGGAAATAAAGAATATCAGATTCACTCCCACAGGAGGTGGTGGCAGCTACAAGCATGGACGGCTTCAAAAGGGAATTAGATAAGCATATGGCTATTGGCTCTGGGGCAAGTGATGCTCTGTCTTCTTGGTGCTTGGGGGGGGGGGTCAACAGTGGGAGGGCTTCTAATGTCCTGGCCCCACTGGTGGACCTCCTGATGCCACTCGTATTTCTGTGCACTGTGTGACACAGAGTGTTGGACTGGATGGGCCTTTGGCCTGATCCAACATTGGCATCTCTTATGTTCTTATGTTAACCAAGCTTGGTTGCCTAGCAACAGGCACTGAGGGGAAACTAGGATTGCCACCTCTCAGTAGGGAAATACCTGGAGATTTGGGGGGCGGATCCTGTGGAGGGCCGCATGGGTGTGTGTGTGGAAGGACTAAGCAGGGTATAATGCCATCTCTGTTGTCTGCTATCACCTGATATCACAACTGAACTCCAGAACTCTATGGCATTCTATTCAGCTGAGGCCTCTCCCCTCCCCAAACTCTGGCTTCCTTGGTGTTTTTTTTTCTTTTTTCCCGTTTTGGAAAGTGTTGCCTCAGCAAACGTGGCTTGGAGGCTAAGGACTGTGGGTTTTGTCCCCTGAGGGAATCAATCGTTGTCTGACGAGAAGAGCAAAGACAGTACCTGTATTCACCAGAGCGAAGCAACCGTCTTCTGAGGAAAGTTTTGGCAGGCACCACTTCTGTGGGTGGGACTCAGGCAATGCAGCCAGTGGATAGGGACAGCTTCTGAGTGAGACATCATGGAGCCAACTGATTTAGGAGCGTGTGGAATGTTCAGAAAGTGCCACCCCGCTACTCAATTATATATAAGGGGAGATTATATTGAAGTGCAGATTTTCTGATAGGGCCAAAATATTTGTGTATATGATGACATCACTTCTTCTGAGCTGCATAAAATGACAGAGCATAGTATGGCTGAGAAACTGAAGTGTTCTTCATTCTAGTTTTTGCAAGAATATTTATTTTCTCCCTCTGAAGTGAAGGACATCTTTGGGTGCTTCCCACCGTCCAATCAGGGAGGCAGGAATTGGATTCTTCTTCTTCCTGTATGTCGTGTGGGACACCCCCTATCTTTAGTTGTGTTCCGGCCTCAGAGGGAGAGCAGTTCTGTAGCAGGCTCTGCCTAGTATTTTTCTTACTGATTATCTTTCTATTGCCTTAGTCTTTTCCTTTCTGACTCCTTTTTCTACGTCGGGTTGATTTCTCTGCCTTTCTTGCCTACTCCAACTTCTTGGATCTTCCTTTTACTAATCTTTCTACCTGGGCTCCCTCCCTCTGTCTTTTCCTGACTGTTTTTACCCACGGCAGCGGCTATCCGATTGCCTATGGATATCTTCGAATCCGGTGGGCCCAATGGAAGCCAGGGAAATGCACAACGGCTTCCTTAACAAGGAGGATCTTGCTTTGGCAGCTGCACTGTGAGTGGCAAGAGAGGAGCAACCCAGCACCAACATGCTTTCTCAGCTTGGGTGCACTTCTGGCAATGAGTCGGCCATTTTAGCGTCACAGAAGACCGCTGAAAGGCCATGCTTTGAGGGGCAGGAGCCTGAAGAGAGTCCGCCCCCCTGCTTGGCAGCTGCGGGTGGCACCGTAATCTTCCCAGGGGGAATGGTGAGAAAACAAGCTGGGAGTCTCTCCAGCTCCAGAACGGTCCTGGGCTCTGACCATGCAAATTCCTGGTGGGAGATTTCATCGCAGGCTTTTCTCCTTGCAGTCAAGCCCTGCCAGCTCAGCACAACCTCTCTCTAGAGATGGGTAATGTACCTGGGGCTCCTAGTCTGCCTTAATGAAACAGGCCATGAGAGAAGAAATGTATAGCATATGCCAGCCAGCTGCCCCGAATGTGGAGAGAATTGATTCCAATCCTTCCTCTTCTCCTTCCACCCCACCCCCAGAACCCAGACTGCCTTCCAGGGGGAAGCAATGGCCCACAAAAGAGACCCCTGGATGGGAGAGGGGGCAGGGGGCACCAATGGGAAGGAGCTCTACCCATTGAGAGTGATTCTGAGACCAAGGAGGAGGGAGGATTTTTATCAGATAAGGAGGAATAGGTGTTTGTGCCTGAGCCTTCCACCCACCTCTTTAAACCAGAGGACTATCATTTCTTATTGTCAAAAACTGTGGTTGCCTTCCAACTCCATGATACATCCACAGGGGGAGAGGAGGCCAAGCCAGGGACGTCCAGATCTAAGACTTGGGAAATGGAGGAATTTCCCCCCAGGGATGACTTCTCTTCAAAAGTCTTCCCATTCCCAGAGTACTTTGAGAGGCAAATGAAGGCTAAATGGTCTAAACCAGTAGTGTCAAACATGCCGCTCGGGGGCTTCTATAAGGTCTGCAGTGGAATTGGCTGTCTTCTGCTGTGGCTTGTAACAGGCACCCCATGGGACAAGGTAGAGTAGGAACTCTCGATCTGGTGCGAGTGATGCTCTGTATTCTTGGTGCTGGGGGGGGGCAACAGTGGGAGGCCTTCTAGTGTCCTGGCCCCACTGCTGGATCTCCTGATGGCACCTGGTATTTTTGGCCACTGTGTGACAGAATGTTGGACTGGATGGTCCATTGGCCTGATCCAACATTGGCTTCTCTTATGTTCTTATGTACCATATAGGACACTTGAATTCTGCTTGAATAGGTGGCATTTAAGCAGGTTTCATTTCAAAATTTAAATTGGAGGTCATGTAATAGCTCTGGTTCTCACCATTTAGTATTCTTTTATCTGAGCCACACTCTGCCTAAAATATTTTCTGTCCATGATATATCAAAATACGAAGCTTCACATTTCAAAAGCATTTTACTCATTCAGGAAGTGGCAAGCACTTGCAGAGTAAAGACAAGAATGAACAGTTTCTTTGTCTAAGCTTTTCACGAATGAAGATATTGAACAGATTCATTTGAAAAGGGCTGTTCTTTAAGAGTGGCTGCTTTATTATCACTTTTTTGCCATCAGGTCGCAGCTGATTTATGGTGACCCTATGGGTTTTTCAAAGCAAGAGATGTTCAGAGATGGTTTGCCATTGCCCTGTGTCATGACCATGAACTTCCTAAGTGGTCTCCTTTCCAAATACTAAGCAGGGCCAACCTGGCTTAGTTTCTGAGGTGTGACAAGATTGGGCTAGCCTAAGCAAATAAGATTAAGAGACTATGAGTTGCCTAAGATTAATTGCCTAAGCATAGATTGTTTGGTGCATATTAAATAGTCAGAGCTTATCATTCTGCTTCCTGCCTTCTTGCTGTCCAGCCCAGGTCCCACTATCTGTCAGTGACAGGAATTCAAGAGAAGGTGAATCAGATGAAACTTTAAAAAAAAAACCCTGAAAGGGTTGGTAGGTCTTTTGGTCTTTACAGTCTTGTGATATATAATCTTCCTTACAGTCTTCTGATGTATAACCTCGTCCCATTCTGGACCAAAACATAGGTTGTTGTCTTTTCACTAGAGGAGACACTGAAGATTGGGTACCCTCCTAACAGCAATCCCTGGAGGCAGGGCTTAGTTAAACTCTTTGGAGGTAATATGGATGAGATTCTTGAGGAAACAAAGAGTAAAAGTTCATGCTCTACTCAATCACAAAGGAAGATGAGACCAAAAGTATATTGACCTCAGTCCTTTCATACTCTTAAGTCTCTCTCTAGATTCAGTGGGAGGGCAACTCCAGAACTTTGCCCAGTCCTGAGTTTAATCCACATCAGATCAGTGTGTGCTAGACTCAGTTGCTCATGGATGTTCCCTCAAGTTCTTTCATCCCCTGAGAGACAGGTTCCTGATCTCCCCAATTTCCAAAGTCTCCAAATGGTGCAACAAACTTCAGATGCAGTTGATCATCTGACAGAGATCAGGGCTGTGGATCCTGTGCCTCCTGTGCTTTTTTCACAGTGCCAAAAAAGAACAGGGATGGGAGGGCCCTCTAGGATTTCAGGTTTCTCAGTAACTTCATGAGATATAGAACATTTGAAATGGAAGCCATGAAACATCTGCAGATGGCAGCTCAGAAGTAGAATCTGAATCAGAATTGGGAGTGGCAGCACCCAAACCACCCCGAGACAACAAAAGCAAGAAGAGAGGAGGGAAAGGCAAAAAATAGCTTAAACTTTAGAAGAAATGTTTATATTACATTATATAATCTTGCATTGTTAATAACGATAATTTTTTGCATATCAAAATAACAAAATATAATTTTTATTAACTTGAATAAGAGAAAAGCTTTGACTTAAAGTATCAATTATTATCATATATGGTCGTTGTATAGCTGTAATTTTAGTTAGTGTGTAGTTTGTAGGATTTATGTAGAAAATAAAAATTATAAGAAAAGAAAAGAGAATTCGAAATGGAGACTCTCAGAACCATCTCCGAAACTCTACAGCAAGGTTAGTTGCATTCATAGATTTGATGGAAACATACCTCTGTTTCTCATAGGTTGTTGTCTTTTCACTAGAGGAGAGGACACTGAAGATTGGGTATCCTCCTAACAGCACTCCCTGGAGGCAGGGCTTAGTTAAACTCTTTGGAGGTAATATGGATGAGATTCTTGAGGAAACAAAGAGTAAAAGTTCATGCTCTACTCAATCACAAAGGAAGATGAGACCAAAAGTATATTGACCTCAGTCCTTTCATACTCTTAAGTCTCTCTCCAGATTCAGTGGGAGGGCAACTCCAGAACTTTGCCCAGTCCTGAGTTTAATCCACATCAGATCAGTGTGTGCTAGACTCAGTTGCTCATGGATGTTCCCTCAAGTTCTTTCATCCCCTGAGAGACAGGTTCCTGATCTCCCCAATTTCCAAAGTCTCCATATGGTGCAACAAACTTCAGATGCAGTTGATCATCTGACAGAGATCAGGGCTGTGGATCCTGTGCCTCCACAGGACAGAAGGTCAGATGTCTACTCCATTCTTTTCACAGTGCCAAAAAAGAACAGGGATGGGAGGGCCCTCTAGGATTTCAGGTTTCTCAGTAACTTCATGAGATATAGAACATTTGAAATGGAAGCCATGAAACATCTGCAGATGGCAGCTCAGAAGTAGAATCAGAATCAGAATTGGGAGTGGCAGTACCCAAACCCCACCCCGAGACAACAAAAGCAAGAAGAGAGGAGGGAAAGGCAAAAAATAGCTTAAACTTTAGAAGAAATGTTTATATTACATTATATAATCTTGCATTGTTAATAACGATAATTTTTTGCACATCAAAATAACAAAATATAATTTTTATTAACTTGAATAAGAGAAAAGCTTTGACTTAAAGTATCAATTATTATCCTATATGGTCGTTGTATAGCTGTAATTTTAGTTAGTGTGTAGTTTGTAGGATTTATGTAGAAAATAAAAATTATAAGAAAAGAAAAGAGAATTCGAAATGGAGACTCTCAGAACCATCTCCGAAACTCTACAGCAAGGTTAGTTGCATTCATAGATTTGATGGAAACATACCTCTGTTTCTCCATCCTTCTCTCCCGCTGGTGCTTCCTCAGGTTTTCTTTTGGGAACTGACACTGGCCGTTCAGGGCTATGACCACCTGAGGAGGGATGGAGGATTAGGCAAATGGTCGAGCAGGTCCAGTTGGCATGCCCAGCTGAACTATTAGCCCCAAAACATTTCTGCCACTGACAGTGTACCATGGGTGAGGCTACACTTGGCAATTCCTTGAGTGGATGTTTCTTTGTCACCAAAAATCAATCTCACCTCAGAGTAACAATAAGCAGGAAGTTGTAGCAGGATCTCTCATGGTAGACAAGAGAAGTCTACCTTTCTGGGGCAAGCCCACCCAAGTCCCTACAGATATCCAGGTCACCCTAACAGGATGGGAGGGCTCACTGCTCAGTTGGGCATGTCCAGGGAGACTGCTTTCAGTCAGAGACCCTTCCCAGCATCCATCTCACAGAACCAAGGGGCATTAGTCTGGGGCTTTGCATCTTCAGGGATCAGATCCATCATTTTGACAGAGTATACAATAGCAGAAGCCCGTGAGAACTGTTGGGGGGGGAGGGTAACTGTAATGTCCGCTGTCCAGGACAAATCTCAGTCACAATCTCAGGCAGGGTTTAATCCAAAATACAATGTTTATTCAATCCAGCTATCACCAGATAACACAACGTGTTTTCTCCAAGCAAAATAGAGGACTGATAAAACCCACTCTGCTAATGGCCTGCAGGTGGACATAACAACTCCAAGCGATCTTAAAGACACATTACACCACAGTAACAGTTTCCTCAAGCTGCAGCAAGAGACGGAAAGGCTGGAGTAACTGGAAGAAACTAACCTAAACTTGTTGAGGGAAGATACATTTGGGGATCCCTCAACTTACAGGTGGCTAGGCTGCAGTTACCTGGACCAAGAGGAATGGGAGGTCAGCGATTCACTGTTTCAGCTTCTAATTCCATGATTTGGTCTACTCCTAGCAGGACTCTGAGATTCTCCACCAGGTACCTGTTTTTTCAGACAAAGGGAGTAAATGCCCTCATAGTACCATGACCACTGGGACTTCGTTATGCCTTGCCTCCTGTTCCTTTAATTCTCAAAGTCATAAACAAGCTCAAGCAGGAAAAGCATAACAGATTTGTATAGCCCAAGCTTGGTCTCAGAGGTGCTGGTTCTTGAGTCTCCAGGCTGCATCAACACAACCTCTGTGGAGACTGCCTGTCTTCTCAAACCTAGGCCTAACAGTTCATTCAAATCCATAGTGGCTCAATATAACCACATTGAGGGGATGATGGAGGAAGGATTCTTCAAACAGGTGACTTTCACTATCTTAGTGTCCAGGAAGAAGTCTGCCTCTAGGATATATGACTGTTCCTGGAAATCAGGTGGTGCAAGCATGAGGGCTATAGGGGGATATAAGAGCAGGGCCAGGCACTGTGAGAACCACCAGCCAATGAAACCCAAAGTTATTTGGCTATAATGGAGAATCAGTCCAGGGGTTTCTGGGGGAGGGTGTTTTTTGAGGTAGAGGCACCAAATTTGCAACATAGCTGCTGGTGCCTCCCCCCCCCCAATTTCAGAAAGATTGGACCACCTCCGCACCATGGCAGTGAACTCTGAACTCTTGCTGAGAGTTCACTTTGAAGACGTTTAGGTGGGCGAGTGAACTCTGAAGGCATTTAAACTTTAAACGCCTTGCTGAGAGATCACTCCATTATACCCTCGGCTCCATTATACCAATGGGGACCATTTCCCTTAGGCTATAATGGAGAATTGATCTGGGTGTATCTGGGGCTCTGGGGGCCCTGTTTCTTGAGTAGAGGCACCAAATTTGCAGCATAGCTGCTAGTGCCTCTCCTCAAAAACCCCCTCCCCAAGTTTTAAAAACCAGGGAGTTCAGTTCTAAGGGTACCCAAAGAAGTTACCCCCATCCTCCATAGTTTCCAATGGAGAAAAAAGGCATGTAAAGGGATGTGGTCCCTTTAAATGCCTGAGTTCATTTGATGAGTCCTACTGCTACCATTGCTGTGGCAGCTGTGGCCCAACTCAGCTTCTCCAAGCTGTGCCTAAATAAAAGCCTAATAATATTGGCTTTTATTACAACTCAGCTAGATTAGTAGCAAAATCAGATTCTCACACCCCTACTTAATTGGCTCACTGTTTGTTTTCAGGCCCCCTCATGATTTCACTCTGTGTCTTAACTGTCTTTAAAATTGATATTTGTGTTTTACTAATTGGGTTTGCTTTCACTCTGTGTTAATGTTGTGTGTGTGTGTGTGTGTGTGTGTGTGTTTATGTAGGATAGTTCTTTAACCTGCCTTTCTTTAGCAAAAGACTTAAGGTAGGTTTAATGTTGATTTTAGCACATTATAAGTTAACTCATTTGTTCTTTTAATTAGTGTAAGCGCTAAAACTGTTGATGCTTAAAGTAACTTTGTATAAGAAAAACAAGTAATGCTTATTTGACTAATGTCGACCGATCTGTTGACCAGAATCTGACCCTAATAGTACTAATAGGTTAATAAACTTAATATTGTTGTAAAACTGAAATATTTTCACCTGAGTGCAGAGACTGGGAGGAAAGCTGGTTATACAACTGAGGACCATTATATTTATTTGTTGTATGGTCTGCCTTTCTCATAACTCTAAGTCAATAGCATTTCATATGAAAAGAGATCTAATGAGCATAGTGTAATTTAATACCATCAGTATGAGGAGACATCTAGTGAACAATATACTAGCTCTAGCATTACTGAAATCTGAATGAGCATAGTATATTAGGCATGTGGGTATAATGAAGAAAAATGGTATGTTATCAGTAGAAAACAACTGTAGTGACAACTGGGTAACGTGCAGCAAACTGATAATATGTCCTAGTGGGATAATCTACAGTCTCTTTCCCTTTATGAAGTGTCTTCCGGAAGTATTCTGTTGTGGTATAGACCTGTTACCTTTATAGAAAAGTTCTCTTGTACAACTCAATTTTATATAGTTTTCAGAATGACAGTGGTATGGGAGCCCTTCTGACTTCCTCAGGTAGGCCATTCCACAAGTTGAGAGCTACAGCAGAGAAAGTATGTGTACCTGCAGTTGTTGACCTTGCCAATTGCTTTGTTTAAACAACTTTTTGTTGTAGTAAGTCATACTGGAGATGATGCAGAACACTCAAAATAAGAAAACAAATGCTGTGAGGAATTGAAAACGAGGACATTTAAATACATTTTAATTCCATTGAAAAGGTTAACCTTAGCATTTCATGGCTATGCTAAGTTCTTTCATACAATGCAATGGGCAGTTATGGTTACATGCAGTGTTTAAGAGTTTTAGGATTAAAATGAGTACAACAAGATTATTAGCAATTCCTACAACCTTTGTTAGGGAATTGTAATCCTTTAGCATTTCAGAAATGAAAACTTTCAGAACAGGTGCTTTATAAACAAACCTGGATTTTCTGTGTCAACAGCTATAATTGTGATTAAAAATTAAGCATTCTCTTCATATATGTACCTAATGGGCTTGTCATTCATGCCTTTTGTAAAGGTTGAGGCTGGGCTGCTGCAATCTGTATAAGGTTGCCTATGATGATTCTTCTCAAGTTGCATCTGGTGCATAGCTCGGCAAAAAAACATTCTCGCTTCTGACACAGTGTGTTGCCAGGAACACATTACATCAGTACTGCAGTGGATTCATATAGCTTTTTGGGTACAACTCAAGACACTACATTTCAGTACAAAAAGCTTTAAGTGGCCTGGGCCCTATGTACTTCAGATGTTCATTGCAGTTGCCAGAATTGATTGGCTGGAGAATATTTCTTTGAGTAGGTAGACAGAAAAAAGTATGTTATTTCAAAAACAAAGCAGAATAATAGACACAGTTTTCTGTATTATTTATTGATGATGAAGAATTGTCACAGTCAGATATTTGACTGGTAGATGGTGTTCTGCAATTCGAGATCTAGCTAAGTTCTTGGGAATTGCAAAGGTATTTTTGCAGGATTCTTGCTGTTCCAAGCAACACTGTCATCTGGACCTGAGCTGATGTTATTTGCTCAGTGCCCAGAGTGTCCAGCTGTTTCTTGAGACTTCGAGGCACTATTCCAGGGGCTCCAGTGAGAACTGGTACAATGGTAACCTTTTTCTCCTGGAGGTGCTCTAACTCTATTCGTAGGTCTTGGTATCTCATGAACTTCTTTTCTTTCTTCTCCGTTCTGCTGTCTCCTGGAATTGCAGTGTCTATTATACAAACCCTATTTCTCATTTTTTTTCTACAGTTGTGATATCAGAGGTGTTATGCTCCAGGTGTTTATCTATTTGTAGTCAGAAGTCCCAAAGTATCTTTGTTTCATCATTCTCCATAATCTTGTCTGGTTTGTGCTCCCATACATTTCTGGCTGATGGTAAACCATACTTCTTGCAAAGATTCTAGAGCAACATAGCCCAGTTCTATTGTGAGGTTCTTTATAGTCAGTTTGAGCAATTTTACTGCAGGCACTGACCATGTGATCAACTATTTCATCCTATGTCTTGCAAAGTCAATATTTGCTGTTATCACTTGTCTTCTGAATGTTGGCTTTCATACTATTCATTTCAAGTGTCTTCTTGAATACTAGCTTGTGATAACAAATCTAAATTTTAACTTTAACAATTTTTATTTTTAAATTATAGAAACTTTACTGTAGAGTTACAAAAGTTGCCAGTAAACTTGCAGTTTTAATATACAGTGCCAGTCTTTTGTTCTTGGATGAGAGCATCTGTTTTTGTGCCCTGAAGGTTACTATGAATAATATTGGCTGCTTTGCCACTCAGCCTGGTATGTAGTTTGTTAGGGATGCTGGTAGGGATCCAACTAGCTCAAGTGGAAATCCAGAGAGCATCTTTATACTCATATGCATGCATGGCTAGATTTGACTCTTCTCAAGATTTTAAAAGATGGGTAAATATTTTTCCTTAGGCATAAATTTATATTTTTGCTATACGTACATTAAATTATTTCTCTGTGCTCTAGTATTGATACTTGAGAAGGTGGAAAATGGAGACCTGAGCAACAAGAACTTGAAGATCACAGATTTCGGTTTGGCCAGGGAATGGCACAAGACAACCAAAATGAGTGCAGCTGGGACATATGCCTGGATGGCTCCTGAAGTCATCCGCTCATCCATGTTCTCTAAAGGCAGTGATGTATGGAGGTACTGTGTCAGCACTAAATGCTTTTACCTACTGAGTTATAAGTATTGAGGGACTGTGGATAAGCCTAGGAGATCCTCAGGCTCAAGTACTCCTTCCTCTCCTCTCCATTCCGTACACATAGAGACTTTCACAACAACCTCTGGTGCACAGACGGTGTTCTTTTGTTTCACCAAACCAAGATTCCAAACTAATTTAATGCCGGTGAGAAGAGAACAAACTTGAAACTTGGGATTCAGATGGAAAACACAAACAATGGCTTGGTGTGAGAGCGGAAGTCTTGAACTACTGAGCCATGTTCAAGAGAAAAATATGTGAGCCAGAGGATCCTGCCAGGCTTATTCACTTAGTGATAAACTATGGTATGTTGCATCTTAATAGGGGCTTTCTTCTAGAGGTGTCAAATATGTTTGAGCAGATAAAAAGTGGCAGGCATCTGAAGCCTCAGTGCTGGATTTCAAAGTAGGTATATGTGTCCTTGTAGGGATGAAGGGAGGTGGGAAGCAGGAATCTCACCTCACTGCAAAAAATGTACCCTCTTAACTTAGTTTTTGCCTGCAAATGGTCCTTGCTTCTGTTGAAGTCTCCAGACAGCTGCCTTACAAACTTTTCGTCCCTATCCTGTTTTAATATTGTAACTGCAGTGCTTGGAATTATAGATTCATCATATGTGGCTCTGCTCTGCTTGTTTTAGCCCAAATTCTTATTCACAGATTTGGGTGTGTCTCAGTGCTTATGTTTTTTGTAATTGTTGTTTTTGTCGAAGATGAGTCTAAATTACAACTAAAACTCTTAAAATACCACATAAAGCTCTTAAGAATACAATCAGTGTCCTAGTTATATTTCAAGTGTATTTAGTCATACTAATTTAGCTATGACTCAATTTATATTTACATTTAGTCATAACAGCCATGTACCTGGTTAACTGCTGGGCTTGTGCCTTTCTTCCATCCTCTTGCCCAGCATGCTGAGACTGAAGGCTCCATTTAGTTATGACATCCAAAAGCAGGTGCCTTAATAAACTTAGATTAGTTTATTTCAAGCACAGCTACAAGAAAATTTCATTTACTGAGGCACCCATGTACAGATGCCACAGCTAATTGGAGCTAGTTGGAGACTTTTTTGCCTTAGTATGCCATGGGAGAGTAAGGGGGATGCATGTACTCATTAATTAACCATATGTGTGCCCATCATCCACAGCTAATTGGAGCTAGTTGGAGACTCTTTCGCCTTAGTATGCCATGGGAGAGTAAAGGGGATGCATGTACTCATTAATTTACCATATGTGTGCCCATCTTAACAACCTCCATTTTGTGTTTTACATCTGAATTAGTGATGACATTTATGCATGGTACTGTTTATAGGCCTTTTTGAGGGATTATGAATGGCCCTCAGGAACTTCTGAAGATATCTCCTGCCAAAATTGTTCTCTGGAGTAATTCTAGAAGTTAGTTTATTCTATGGATTTCTAGGAGCCAGTTTTACCAGTCCCTGTGCACACTCATGTCACATATAAACAGAATGCTTTGTTAGATTAATTGTTTTTCTCCATGTTGTAGTGTAATCTGCCATTGCTGATGTTTCTAGGTGAGGGGAAAGACAAAGCCAGTCTTTAGCAGAGAATGGTAGACTTTGTGGCTAGCCATTTATTTTGAACATTCATTAGGGTCAGTTTTAAGAAACAAACAGTGTCACTTCACAATTATGGTAAGACTTTTCCGAGTAGAGCTATAAGAGGATGGTTTGGATAAATGTAGCTGTGATTGCTTAGCCATACGTAGATTCACTTGTTTGTGTGTTGAACAGGGCACACATGATTGGTGCAGAATATCTTGTATTGTGTTTTCAGACCTGGTAATTTTGTGTCGTTTCTCCATGACATCAGCAGTAAATGGCAGGGAATAGGGACCTGGGCACAGGGAAAAAACAGAACAGTCAGCCCAAGGGAGCTTTCAGGCAGGCTCCAAGCTCTTGCACCCTGCCCCCTCCCCCCGAGGCACCTCACCTTCCCTTAGCCTCCAGCCTGGGAGCCTGGCCACCTTAGTTCACCTCCCCATCGCTCAGCCCTATCTCCTCCTCACTGGACATGTAACTCCAAGTTACGTAAACATAGGAGTCAGTCAGGTTCCTGTTCTGATTTGGGGGCCTCGCAGGATTGCTCTGTAAATCACTTGGCTTACATCCTTACTGTACCAATACAAATGATCTGGAGGAGCTACTGACCTGTGAATAGTGCAAATCCAACTTCTTAGAAGCTGAGTAATGTTGGTATTGATCAGCATTGCTGGGGACAAATAATGTCCTCTTCATTTTTTTGCTTTTCCTCTTTCAGTCTGCTGTGTCATGTGGCATATGATGGACTTCTTGAATTTTCTCAAACATAACATTGAATATGGAGGCTCGAGCAGAGATGTGGGGCAGAAATTTTCCAGTGATTTTTTTTTAATGGAAAAATTGAATTTCTAAAGATTGTTACCTAAAACTAACACTTCATTTCACTGCTAAGTTTTGTTTATCTCCTGAAGCACACTAGATCTTGAGAATCAATTACAAGCACAATTTGTGAAATTGGGGGAGTGCACTAAACTGCCCTTGACCATAAACTCACCAGTAAAACTATTCTTTATTGAAAGAGCATTGATAAAATAGTTCTGAATCAGATTTGCCTCAATCTGATATGGAACTAGCAAGTGATGCTCTGGCACGTGACAGTGAAATTTTGATGTCCTAATGACGTCCATTGAAGATAGTTCATTCTGTTGAAATAGAGTGCACAAACACATCCAAGGTATATTATACAATGTACACAGTCCTTTATGTAAGCATAGCATGTCAACAGTCTTCCATGTGTTTGGATTTTTCTAAGGGAAGTTAATGCTGAATCAATAGCACATTCCCACAGGCTCAATGACTTCCACCTCAGAGTATAGCCTTGGCTCTCCCTCCCAATAGCCTCTGAAATTCTGCTCATGGTGCAGAATTCCTTCTTCCCCAGGAGCAGGATTTTAGGAGCTGTACTCCACAGGCAGAAGTATTTGTGCCAATGGAAATGCAGTGCTGGATCCACACACATACACTTCCTTTGCAAGTTAGGACCTCCATATAAAGTTATGAATTTCTTTGAATAGAACTGTGAGCTTGGGGAAGCCCTACTGTGTAGCAGCTTCAGAGGATATAACCTCAACCTGTGCTGGATTGACCATGCACCTACCCAGTGAAGTGGCAGAGCTTACCTCGTTCAGGTACCTGATGCATCCTTACCATGTGTTATCTCTCACTGGGGTTCCTATCCTTGTAAATGGACTGCCAAAATTAGATGTCTTGATGGACTTCTAGATACTTGCATGTTCTTTTTACCACTCTTAAATTACTACCTTTTTTAAAACTGTGGATATATGCTTTCAGAAACTTATGCTGAGAATATGTGACCATCAGTAATTGATATACTATTTCGCAAGTGAGCCCTTATCTGTGGATATCTAAATCTGCTGATTTGGGCCACACTTGCACTAAACAGATGTTTCTGCAAACTTGGGGGACCCCCTAGGTTTGCAGAAAAATCTGACATTAAAAAAAAATTGAGGGGCTTAAATTCTCCCCCAAATAAAAAAGCATCGTCTGTGCACATGCAGACAATGCACTTACCTTTGATAGGCCCTGTGGGGTGCTGCTGCAATGGTGGCAGAGCCTGGCAGCAACTGCTGCTGGGCGATCCTCTGGGAACGGTGATGTGGGGAGAGGGCGTTGACGGGGGGGGGCAGACAGAGGCAAACAGAGAAAAACAGAATGCTGGGGTGGAAAGGTAGAAAGAGAGAGATTTATGAGGTAGGGGGTAGAGAGAATGAGGGATGAGGTGGGGAAGACGGAGTGTGATGTGGTGGGGGCAGAAAGAAGAGCGAGAATGATGAGGTTGGGGGCAGAAAGAGAGTGATGGGTTAGGGGGCAGAGAGTATGACAGGCATGGGGAAAATAGTAAGAGACAGGGTGGCAGGATGGAGAAAGAGTGAGAGGCATAGAAGTAGGAGGAGATGCGAGGAAACAAAGGTGGAGGGAACGTCCATTCCCCATAAATTTCTTGTGGAGTCCTGCTTGTGCATATTATAGTGTTGAAAGTAGAACCATTGGGGCTCTCATTGGTAAGCTTAACACTCTTAACTCTTTTGTGAAGATTATGCCACTATTTACTTTTACATTAAAGACATACTGCACCAAAGAAATAACTAGGCAGTGTTTCATTAGAAGTATATATATATGTGACCAAATCTGTCCACTTTTCCTGCTGCT